>NC_142806.1:10964779-11078425 GCF_049724085.1 Artemia sp. Qi Xiang Cuo
TTTGTCCAAATTCTTTAAGAACGGCTCCTGCAACACAAGGGTTGTTTATTAGAACAATAAGAAGTTTTTTCAAAAACAATAAAAAAGTTTAGAGAGGTGGAGGCAGCAACCCCCCCTACTATATGTAATAATGTCCGTTCGTTTTCAGTTTTAATGTTGCTCCTAACTTTCAGTTGAAAAAACTTAGTTCATTTTTATATAGTTAAGGCTGTAAGCAACGATTCTACTTCCCTTTAGATATGAAATGTAGGGTCTGTAAGCATTAATTTCGGTAAAGGCCTTGATCAGGGGCTATTGAGAAGGAAACACTTGAAGAAAACAATTATTAGTTCATAATATACATAATAATTGTAGGTAACACATTTTGTATGCAGCTCTGCTGTACTTTACCCCACACCCCCTCTCCTTTCATGTACAAATAGGCTACAAATAGGCAATACAAATAGGCAAATAGGCCAAATAGGCAATGTACAAATAGGCAAATAGGCCCGAATTATATACTTCCATGAATTTTGTCAATGTGCATCTCATGTTTCAACCCGTGTACCCATAAGTTGAATAACCGTGACAAAACAAGAACCCGAAAAACAAGAATGAAATTCTCAGTTTATTTATAACAAAATAGATGTCTGAAATTGGGCACTGTCAAAACACTGAGATATTAAATAGTTGTCTGAAATTAGGCACTGTCAAAACACTGAGATATAACCCTTGGCAAAAGATTACTAAGAGGTTAAACAAGACTATTAATTAAACTGATTTAACTCCAGAGAAGGGGCATTACCTTTTTCAAGCCTAGGAAAACCAAAATCATTAAAAATTTTCATTAAAAGCTGATAAAACGATCGACAAAAAAAAAAGGAAAAATGCTCAACTGGTCTTTTAGCTATAGGGCAATTCTAAAACAGAAATTTTCCCCTTTATTTCTGACAGAGTACCTTCTTTTACCTTTTACCCAATTTCATTTTACCCAATTTTATCTTATTTTAGCAATTTTACTTACTGGGTTTTTATTTTATAGTAATTTTAGAACAGTAGTTAAAAATAACAAGAAAATTGAGGCTACTTTCTATAGACCTTACTTGATCCAGTTCAGATGAATACAGAGACATTCTAATAGCTCAGCAGTTTTTATTAAAACATTTATAATGTGAATATCTTTTTCTGTTGTGAAATTCAAAAGCTTTTAAAAATACAAGAGAGGACAAAAAAGAGGACATAAAAAAGATAGCTTAAAACACAAAAAAGGAATTGTAACCTATGTGGTGGAGATATCTTCTTGCAGATTTTTGATGGGACTGGACAAAGGCCACACCTGTGAAATATACTGTATAATAAATTCCTGCGCTGAAAACAGTCTCTAAAGGATTTAATATTATAAACTCATCAAAGTTCTTCAAACTGAAAAATAAGCAACCCAGGTAATTGCTGGCTTTTGGTACCTTGGATTTTCTTAACAAAAGTTCTGTATTTATTTCAAAAGTTTCTATGTATCATGCATACAGATGCTTGGCAATGCTTATTTTCCATCAAAAATCAGTTTGTCTTGTTATGTGAAGTCATTGAAACAATTTTCTTTACTTAAACTGATTTTATGCTTTAGTATAATTGGTCAAGGTGTGTAGACTCAGACGAAAATAGAGTATCACTAGGCTTTTTTAATAGTTGGTAAGCTTGGATCTTAAATATTTCAAGAGAAATTTTTTAAGAAAATCCTAACCTCACATTTCACCCTAACCCCACATTTCAGACTATTTATCAAAATATAGGTGTTTATTCTATTCAAATTAGTGGTCTAAGGACTTTCATTAAAATGTTATTAAACTCTTCTATCATTCTGCTGTAAAAGGGAACAATTAATTTTAAACAGTTTTGGCAAAGACCAGGGAGTACTTTAAATCAGAGAGCATTCCTGGCACTCAGAACTTAACAAAAACCAAAATGTGAGAAAAAAGAAATGCCCTATCAAAGAAGAAAAATATTAACAGCAAAATCGGACCTTGCTTAGTACGTTTTGACTGTTAAAATAAATAATTTCGAACCTAAGGTATTTTTCAGGTGGGAAAGGAGATTCTAGTGTTTATGTATTACACAAGTATCATGATATCTTTTGACTGTAACCTAGCCAAGTGTCTTCCAGAAACAAAAATTGAAATTAAATACATAACCGAACTATCCATGAATCACTTAAATTTGACTGAAGTAAAATTCAATGAAAGAAACTTACAGGTGAATTGCATGCAGCAATATCTGTTTTATAAACAGAGGAACTAGTTTCAGCAGGAGAGTTTACAAAGCTATCATTTAAGCTATCTGCTACAGGAGGTTCTAGATTACTGGAAGAATCTTCAACCAAGATACTGTTTTCACACATTGTGTCAACTCTATGTCCCTTTGTAGTAAGTTGAGTAATTTGAGTGTTTTGAGAGGGATAACTAGGTTTCTGTATCCGGTTAGCTGTTTCATCAGGATAAGCAAGACCTTTAACTTTAAGCATTTCAGCCACTTTTAGTAACGAACTAGTTTGAGCTGGTGGAACAGTCACTTCACCTGTATATATGAATTTCACCAAAGCTTGCAGATCATGAAATTTCACGTCTTTTAGAATAATAATAGGATGGGGATGTGAAATCCCAAGAAACAGTGTTTCAAAGTAGGAACTACAAGATGAGAGTATAAGTCTGTGACATTTGATGCTTTGACTGTCACAAAATAGGGTGACATCTGTGAAGTTCTCACTGTTTAGTACAGATAAAAAAGCTCCATGAAATACATCTAGGTAGTTGTTCCACTTCAAACAAAATTCTTTTCGCTCCATTTCAGAAATAGTGACTAAATCCTTGAATGACACAAATCTGCTGAAATAAATTGAAACATATAAATAAGTATTCGAAATCCCAGGCAATACAGGCAACAAGGGTGAAAATTAATAAAGTACTCTACAATTAGAAATAAAAGAATAACTAATAACATGTATTTATCTTTCGAAGATCTAACATTCCATTTCAATTTATTAATATGCTTAGCTCGATAATAATTCTCTCTCTATGAAAATTGAACAACACGCTTTCATAATTTGGAAAAACTCTTTAATCAACATTAGCCAATTTACTTTTTGTATGCATCACTGAAGACTCTTAGAGTTACACTCTTGACTATAGACTCGTGCCCAGTCATTGCGACCATTTTTCCAAGAAAAAATAAGCACAATTCATTGTAGTTATTATAGTAACATTCCTAAAAAATAACCAAGTACTTTTTTAGCAACATTTTCCCAGGATTTTAGTGGAAAAGCCGAGAATCTTTATGATTATAATTTTGATCATTGAATCAATCAGAGAAGAAGCTTGTCTCATAAGATAGCTGACACACAGAAGTGCTAAAGAATTATACTTCCTAAAAAGTTTTAATACAGACAATTTTTTGGAAATTTCTAGGCAAAAATTTGTCAGTCTTCAAGTGAACCATACTGTGGGCTGTAGTCATTTGTGGTCTAAAATGGTGGACAAGATTTTTATTAGCCCAACAAAATCCAGACATGATTCTATTTATAATCATTCCTGTGCAAGAAGATAAATATGTTTGAGCACTTGTGGATACAGAAAAGGCTTTAGAAAAGATTAGATTATTATTCTTTAACTGGAAATGATGAGTTTAAAACAACACAGGAAATGACTGAGTAAGGCAGCTAACTATAACTTTGATGATAAAAATCTGTTATCATTTGATTGGCATTCTGTGACCAAGTGTATACTCTGCTGGATGTCCAGTTTTTTTTTCTATGTAAATACTTGTACAGAGGCTCTTTCAAAGTTCCTTCAGTAATGTATAGAACAAGTGGAACAATAGGGAAATTTTTTATATAAGACAGTGGAATGCAATTTTAAATGAATATTTCGACCCTATATCCAAGGGCCGTCCTCAGCAAAACAAATGAAAAAGAAAAACGAAGAATATAAAAGAACTCGCATTAAAATACAATCTTTAGAACTAAAACATTTTCTCAAACAGTCCTACCATCATTACTTCAGGAAAGTTCAACCAGGACTGGTACATCAAGCGAAGTGAAAATCAAGCAGATAATTCATTCAAATGGAATAAAAAACATTTAAAAACAAGCTCTTAAAGCTAATCTTGCCTTTTTGGCAGCCAGCCTAGAAGGTCCATAACAGACTGAGTGGTATTGTTTACTGGTTTTTTAATATAATTTGCTAAATCATTTTTAATTTAATTTGTATATAAGGCATTAAGTGAATATTCTTCCAAATCCCTATTTAAAGAAACATTCTGTTTATTTTAATTTTAATTTCAGTTGCATTGCAAACAACCTGTTTTATGCCTAAATCATTGCTAATAAGGGAAGTTTCTTCTAAAAGCATCTTATGGCTAAGATTATCAAAAATATGACTGCTCGAAGCAGAATCAAAAGAAATATTTGTAGTATTGGAATTTAAAGCTTTAGTTATGTCATCTTTGTGCTGCTGTAGCCGTTTTTCTAAATTTTGATGGGTTCTACCAACAGAGTAGTTGTCACAGTCACATGGTATTTGATAAATTCCTCTTTGGTAAGTAACTGGGGTCATATCTTCGCCAGAGTTTAGGAAGTTCATGATTTTAAAATTATTGGTAAATACTACATAAACATTATTTTGTTTGCAAACTTTATTTAAATTTGTAGTGACTTTTGGAATATATGGAAGGAAAATTATATTGGGTGGCTTGGCGGGAGCTTCGCATAGTAAAAGACCCTTGATTTTACAGGAGTGTCTTGCCAGTCTTCGGTTAATTGTATTACTAACAAAGACAATAGGATAACCGTTTCCAAAATGTATGTCTATAAAAAAGTTTAGTTCATCTGTGATGTGAGATTCAGAACAAATGTTTAGGGCACGATCGACAAGAGTACAACAGCTCTTTTAACTTGTGGGAGTGATTGGATTTAAAACATAGATATCTGTTATATTGTGTGGGTTTTCTGTAAATTGTAAAATCCAGTTTATCAACGGTACGAATAATTAATACATCCAGAAACGGTAATATATTTGCAATTTCAATTTCTAAGGTAAACTTTAAATTTTGGTCTTATGTGTTAAGGTAATCTAGAAAACCCCGAAGTTCATTTTCCCCATTAGTCCAGAGTGATATTACATCATCCATGTAACGCCCCTAATAGATATGTTTTAAAAAATATGAATTTAAAGCCCAATTTTCAAGGTGTTATACTAAACATTTGCTTATAACCCGGGTAGTTGGGTGCCCCCATTGGGAGGCCCTTTATTTGTTGATAAAAAGAGTTACGGAACTGAAAATACATTAAATACTTATATACGATTTTTGGGAATAGAGCAAAGGTTTGAAGAATTTTCGACAAAAGCTACCGTGGGGGAAAAATTTATTATACAACTTGTGGGGTGATTTTAACATTTTGTTTTAGATTCTTTAATTCGATTATATTTCTATTTGTAAATTTATCAGTATGATCGTGAGTCATGGTAGTATATGTATTTTTGTCTTTTAAGTGTGAATAAATTTTGTTTTTGTAACCTAACACATCTATGACAACAAGTGAATTGCTTTTGTCTGCTTTTGCTATTATAATAGACGGGTCTTTGCGAAGATTCGACAATATTTTTATGTCTTACAAAATTTCTGGCGTCAAATTAGTAGGAAGCATTACTTTTTTTTTGGGTTGCCGTAAAGTGTGTTCATAAGACAAGATCTTCATCTGGGTTAGAAATAGATGTCTAGTTTTTGTGCAAAGAGAATTCTAGACAGGAACCTACCTCTGCTACAGACAATTAAAAATATTTGTCTAATCTTTTCAAAGACCTTAGTCCACATTATTAAGGACAAAAAATACATATTATTTCCTCAGAAACAAAGTCTCTCAAAAAAATTTTATTTGAAAATTTGTCCACGGTTGATTATTTTCAGGTTGTTCGATTGGAAAGCAATTTATTTAGTCATGATTTTCGCTTTTCTAAGGAACTACTTTATAAGAAGTTGGTATCTTCTGAGATACGAGATACGTAAGATCTGAGATACGAGGTAAGATCTGAGATACGAATCTTCGATGAATTATCGTACTTATGCTCCGAGGTTTACTCCTGGAACCGCTATCGTTAATCTCGTCCAGAGCTCTTGAACCTAAGGATATCCAAATTCTTGAAAAACGTCCAAAATTCTCTTTTCCACCAAAACAAGTTCCTGTGGCAAATATAGTGACTTATTGGGGGACATACGAACAGACCGAAAACCCTTGTTCAAACATCTAAACAATAGTAAAATACTAATTATTGACTAATATAGGCATAAAATACTAACTTCAAAAGAAATCAAAGCCCAAATGTGACACATTTATTTATTATATTTTGCTTTTAGAATTTCTGTTACATTAGTAGCCTTAGATTTATGCTTAGCTAAGCAGGGACAACCTTGAAAACAAGCAGTACTAAAAACTAAAGATTTATAAAACAAAACCGTGAATGCTGTATATTATTAGATATTTTGAAACATCCTAATTACAATTTCAGCCTTAGTCTATTGAAATCTGTGATCTCAAATCCTCTAAATGTAACCTAGCAAAAAATTTCCTTTTGGCACTCATGGTCAGTACTAATGGTAGTTGGGTTAATGGTAATGGTAAATGGTACTAATGGTAATTGTTAATTAGACACAACACAACAAAGAACTGAAGTTAGATTAATCCCAATGAAATATAACCTTCATATAACCTTACTTTATATGATAATATAATTTGGGCTATTTATTTGCGCATTAGGGGCGGGGGCGGGGTTTAGTATTTGGACATAGAGTATTTTGGACAATGATATATAACCTTCATATAACCTTTAGTTTATATATTAATATAATTTGGGCTATATATTTGCATATTAGGGGGGAGGGGTAAAGTAATCAAACAACACCCCTAATTTAACAACCACCATCCCCAATATGCAGATATAGAGCCTAAATTATACAACTCCAATGCATTCTGCCACCTGTCATTTGTCTGTGTGGCTATGAAACTGCTTTTCTCAAATCTTACATTCAACAAACTTCTCAACTGCGTTTTGTTTAATTAAAAAGTACCACCCAAATTGACTACCCAGCACTTGAATAAAAAAAAAGTATAAGTAGTACGGCTTAGAAAAACAAGAGTGATGGGTGATGGATAAGATAAGATAAGATATTTATTTCAAAAAATGGCTTTCACACGCCCCGAAGGGCCGAATTCGCATGTCGGGGTAAAATAATAAAAAAAGATATAACTATAACAGAAAATAAAATACTGTTTAACCAATGCAAAAAACAACAATAACAGTAGGGAATAGCAATTCAGTAGTCTAAAAAAAAGTGTAAAATGCAAGAAGGATAAAGAGGTAAAACAGAAAAAAAAAAAAAAATTGAGCTAAAAATAACGTTTAAAAGGTTTAAAAGATTATATAAAAAGGGGAGGGAACGGAAGAGCCAAACGGACACCAGCATGGGTATCACCAGTATAAAAAAAAAAAACAACAAAATAAATATTGGTTTATTTGATTAGTAATAAAGGGGACAAAGGTTTTTTAATATCTGGAGGTTAAAAAACGGATGGGGGATAAGATAGGGATGGGTTCAGATGCAGTAAGTGGCAGGTGGTGTCTGGATTGGGAGTGTCTTTTGGGGAAAATGTTTTCCGTGCGAGGGTTTATTATTGCATTTTTCGCAAAACGGAGGCACAGCGTTCCTCTCCCGTGCTCAAGAGTTTCCAGCTTGGCATTTTTTTATAAGGAGTGAATATGGTACCAAAGTTTCCTTAAAAATTATTATTAGGGGTCTTTTTTGAATATATTCAATTTTATCTGATTCATCACGGGAGATGCCAGGGTGCCCAACTGGACAAGCATATTCAAGATGCGGGCGGACATAGGAAGTATAAATCCTGAAAGAATGGGATGGGGGGATGTTAAATTTATTCAAGAGCTTAATGAGAGACTTAGACGCATTACCTCTACGAACAATATCTTTCACGTGGATATCCCACTTTAAATTAGAGGAAATTCTAACCCCAAGTAATTTAAAGGAAGACACAGAAATATCTGGGGGTATAGGGTCAAGGAAGGCGGGAATAGATTTCAAGAAATTTATCGTAATTATATTTCATTTAGTGGAATTTACTTTCATATTTAGGTTCTTAGCTTCATCCGAAATGTGGGATAGAATTTCAAGGGGGTCACTTTTAATATTCCTGTGACATACTTCGAGGATCGTCAAGTCATCCACGTATTTCCACCTATAGGGGAAGTCCTTACCAATATCATTAATCATGACTAGAAATAAAAGTGGTCACAATAAGGTTCCTTGAGGAATTCCACAATATATAAGGAGGGGGTTAGAGAAAATATTTTTGTATTTAACAACTTGGGATCTATTTGAAAGAAACGATATAACAATATTTACTAACAGAGGATCAAATTTAAAGTTAACCAGGAGTGAACGAATTAGGGTGGTGTGGTCAACCAGGTACAAAGCTTTTTGGAAATCAACTAAGACAAGGTTCAGCCAGACATTTGGTTTATCAAGGTTACTTACGAGGGTATGCATTAAGTGCACAAGGTAATGGGTGGTGGAAGTTTTGTTTACTTACCAAACTGCCGGGTGTCAATACGCAGACAAATTTTATCCTTAAGCCAGTCACAGAGGAAATCTTCATAAAGTTTGGAAAAAACAGAAGTGAGCGTAATGGGGCGAATGTTGGCGAAAGTCAGACTGGCGCATTTTTTAGGGACAGGTGTTATAAAACCTTGTTTCCAGCAACTTGGTAATTTACCAAATTTTGTGATGTGGTTGAAAATATTTGATAAAGGCTCAGCAATTTTGTCCGAAAAGGCTTTAATTACGTCAACTGGGATGTCCAACTGACTTTTGAACTTTGTGTCAGAGGCAACGTTTTGCCTATAGTAAACGTCATATGGCTCCAATGTTTTATGATTTATTTATTTGTTTATTTTTTCCCTAAGGCACTTCGTATGGAAGGGGTGTTTGTATAAACTTTGGTGGGAGCTCATCCAATTGGAAATCGGAAGTTCTAGTGCCCTTTATAAGAGTTGAAAGCGATCAGAGAACTACCCCCCCCCTACTATTTTTCCCCAGATGCATCCAATAAAAATTTCGAGATAACTATTTTATTAAAAGTAGTTCAAAGATCAGATAACAAAAAGTCAAGTATCGACAGAACCCCTCAGGGCCCGGGGGCAGTCATTGTAAGTTATGCCCTGGGGGCATATATGGTTCTTATGAAAAGGTTGCTCGTATAACCTTCAGAGAGGACTTATTTGATTGGAAATTGAATGTTCTAGTTCACTTTTTAAGAGTCAAAAGAGATCAGAGGGCAACTAGCCCCCTCCTAACCCATGCTTTTTCCCCTAAACCCATCTGATAAAAATTTTGATATACCCATTTTGTTAAAAATAGTTCAAACACTAGATAACAAAAACTCCGGGGTCGACACAAACCCCCAGAGCCCAGGACAAATGTTTCAAGTTATGCCCTAGGGGCGTATTAGGTTTTTATGTAATGGTGTGTTGTATGAACTTCAGGGGTGGTTCATTTGATTGAATGTTGAAAGTTCTAGTTGCCTTTTTATGAGTCAAAAGGGATCAGAGGGCATCTAACCCCCCCCCCCCCACACACACACACACCCTTGTTTCTCAAAACGCATCTGATCAAAATGTTGAGATTGCCAGTTTGTTTGAAATAGTCCAACAATCACATAACAAAATTCTGGGTTCAACATACCCCCCCCCCAGAGCCAGGGGGAAGGGTTGTAACTTATGCCGTGGGGCATATAAAATTTCACTGAAAAGTGGTTGTATAAACCTTGGAGGGGACTCAAAAGATTAGAAATTGAAAGTTTCAATTCCCTTTTCAAAAGTCAAAAGTGATCCAGTGGCAACTAGCCCCCCCCTCCCCGCAGCCTTCTTTTCTCCAAATGCATCTGATCGAATTTTTTATAGCCATTTTGTTCATAATAGGCCAAAAATCATATAACAAAAACTCCAGGGATGACACAGCCCCCCAGAACCTGAGGGCAAGCATTGTAAATTATGCCTGAGCAGCATGTAAAGTTTTTATGGAAGGAATGATGGTATAAACTTTGGAGGAGGCTCATTTGATTTTAGACCTGAATATATATAGCCTTTTTCAAAAGTCAAGAGTGATGGGAGGGCAAGTAGACCCCAAGGCCCTTTTTTCCTTCAACACATCTGACCAAAACCTTGGGATGGCCATTTTGTTCATAATAGTTTAGATTTTAATAACAAAACTCAGACACAACCCTCCAGAGCCTGGGCTGAAGTTCTGTAAGTTATGCCCCAGGGGCAGATAAGGTTTTATGTAAGGGGTGGTCATATAAACTACAGAGGTGACTCCTTTTCTTGAAAATTGAAAATTCTAGTTACCTTTTTAAGAGTCAGCAAAAGTGATCGGCAGGCATATAGCCTACCTCCTCCCCGCACCCTTTTTTCCCCAAATGCATCCAATCAAAATTTTGAGATAGCCATTTTGTTTTAAATAGTCCAACGATCAAATAGGCCAACAAAACCCCCGAAACCCGGGGGTAGGGTTGTAACTTATGCCTGGGGGCATATAAGGTTTTTATGAAAGAGGTGGACGTATAAACTTCAAAGGGGACTCAAATAATTAGAAATTCAAAGTTCTAGTTACCTTTTTAAGGTAAAAAATAATCGAAGTTCAAATACCCCCCCCCCCTCATGCACTTTTTTTCCCCAAATGCATCTGATAAAATTTTTTAAAATAATTCAAAGATCAGATAACAAAAACTCAGGGATCAACACAAACCCTCAGGGCCCAGGGGCAGGCATTGTACATTATGCCCTGGGCCAAACATGGTTCTTATAGAACGGCTGCGCGTATAAACTTCAGAGGGGGTTCATTTGAATGGAAATTGAAAATTCTAGTTCAATTTTTAAGCGTCAAAAGAGATCGGAGTTCAAATACCCTTTGTCAAAATAGCCAACCCAGGTCTTTTGTCCCCAAACTAATCCAATAAAAACTTTGAGATAGCTATTACTGGAAAACAGTACAATCGTTAGATAACAAAAACTCTGGGGCCAAAACAACCCCCAGATCCCAGTGGCAAGTGTTTTAAGTTATGCCCCTGGGCCATATAAGTTTTATATGTAAGGGGTGGTCGTAAAAACTTCAGAGGCAGCTCATTTGATTGGAAATCGAAAGTTCCAGTTACATTTTTAATAGTCAAAAGTGAAAGTAGTGCATCTACCCCTCCCCCCCCCACATGCACACACCCTCTTTTCCTTAAATGCATCCGATCAATTTGAGACAGGCATTTTCTTTGAAACAGTCCAACAATCAGATATCAAAACTTCGGGATAAAAATACCCCCCCCCCAGAAATTGGGAGAACTAAGGGGTGTAACTTGATCCCCAGGGTCTATAAGATTTTATGGAAGAGGTATTGTATAAACTTCAGAGGGACACAAATGACTAAAAATTCAAAGATGTAGTTTCCTTTTTAAGAGTCAAAAGCGATCTGATGACAACTAGGCCCTCCCCTTACCAACCCTTTTTTCCCAAATCCATCTGATCATTTTTTTTATATAGCCATTTTGTTCAAAATAGACCAAAAATCATATTACAAAAAATCCAGGGAAAACACAGCCCTCCCCCTCCCCCCAGAGCCCAGGGACAAGTGTTGTTAGTTATGTCCCTGTGGCATATAAGGTTTTTATGGAAGGGATGGTAGTATAAAGTTCAGAGGGTTCATTCGATTGTAAATTGGAATATCTAGTGCTGTCTTTAGTTCAAAAGTCATTGGAGGGAAACTAGACCCCCCTCCCCCTGCAAGGCGTTTTTTTCCCAAAAGAAATGATCAAAATTTTGAGACAGCCATTTTGTTGAAAACAGTTTAAATATAAAATAACAAAAACTCTGGGGTAAACACAACTCATCAGAGCCTTTGGGGAAGTGTTGTAACTTTGGGGTTAACATACCCCCCCCCCACAGCTTGAGGGAAGGGTTATAACTTATGCCCGGGGCATATGAGGTTTTTATGGAAAAGGTAAACTTCGGAGTGGACTCAAATGACTAGAAATTGGAAGTTCTAGTTCCCTTTTTGAGAGTCAAAAGTAATCTGATGGCAACTAGCTCCCCTCCCCCCCCCCAACCAATCGTTATTTCCCCAAATGCATTCGATCAAATTTTTGACATTTTCATTTTTATCCAAAATAGACCAAAGATCACATAACAAAAACTCAGAGGTTTATACAATCCCCAGAACCCAGAGGCCAATGTTGTAAATTATGCCCCAAGGCATATAAGGTTTTTTGTGGTAGGAATGATTGTATAAATTTCATTGGGGGCTCATTCTATTGGAAAGGGAAAGTTTTAGTTCCCTTTTTAAGAGTCAAAGGAGACTGTATTTTTACCCAAAAATCCATCCAATCAAAATTTTAGATAGCCATTTTATTTAAATAAGTCAAAGCATCATATAACAAAAAATCATAGGTTTACACAACCCCCAGAACCCAGGGGCCAGTGTTGTAAATTATGCCCTAAGGCATATAAGCTTTTTGTGGTAGGAATGATTGTATTCCTATACTCTTTTTATGTCCAGAAATATAATGTTTTACCTGAGGGTGCCCAAGACGTCTTTTTGGTATAAAGCCTATCATTATTAACAATCAATTTTTTGGTGATTTTTTTTAGCAATTTTGGTAAAATGCCGGCTATTTCTGGTGATTTTCGTGGTGAAAAGCTGGTGATTTTTATTTGGTTGTGGTGCCTGCTCCTGGCAACCCTGCTTGAACACTCTGTTATTTTGCAGGCAATTTCTTTTTTAAAGAAAAGCATGAATAATTGCATGCAGGAAATTGCATTTAGAGGAAGAATTTTCTTTGAAATGTAGATGGTGACGAATTGATCTTAGCTGCAAAATTTAGAGACAGTAAGCCTAGTTTAAGATGGGGCAAGGTGCAGTGCTGAATTGGAAAAATAGTAGCCTAACAAATTAGCCAATTCAGTAGAATTCTACTTAAAAGGTAAAATTCAGTAAAAAAAAAGCATGGGCGCCCATAAGGGGGGGGGGGGCAGGGGGGCTCCCGCCCCCCTGGCCGAATGATGCTGCATTATTTTTATATTTTTGTTCTGAGATCTCTATTATATAGTATTAAAAGTGCCAATTAGATGAGGTTTCCCTCCCCCTGGAATGCAGCTTATGGGCACCCAGAAATAGCATTTTACCAAAATTGCTAAAAAAAAATCACCAAAAAATTGATTGTTAATAATGATAGGCTTTATACCAAAAAGACGTCTTGGGCACCCTCAGGTAAAACATTATATTTCTGGACATAAAAAGAGCGTTTTTATATATTCCCCAAACTCATCCAATCAAAATTTTGACATAGCCATTTTGTTCAGCATAGTTGATTTCCACATAGAAAATATATTTTTGAGGAGGACACTCCCCCACAACCCTCAGGGCAAGAGTTTTTAAGTTATGCCCTGGGGGTACATAAGAACGATGTTAGCACAATGCATTATTTATTATTTTTTTCCTTTAGACCAGGGAACTTTGTATCAAAGAATTTGTCTTAGAAACTTTGAAAAGACATTCAATTTTTTGAAATAGTCAGAATAGTCATTTAAAAAGACATTCAATTTTTTAATAGTCAAAAGTGATTGGAAGGCAACTAACACCCCTTCCACGCCCACCATTTCCCGAAACACATCCAATCAAAAGTTTGAGATAGCCAGTTTGTTCAGCGTAGTTGATTTCCAGATAGAAATTATGTGTTTGAGGAGGACACTCCCCCACAGCCCTCAGGGCACGGGTTGTAAGTTATGCCCTGGGGGAATATAAGGTTTTTATAGAAATTGTTGTCATAGAAACTTCAAAAAAGGCTCATTCAATTGGAAATTCAAAGGGCTAGTGCCCTTTTTAATAGCCGAAAGTCATTGGAGGGCAACTAACCCCTCTCTCACGCACACTATTTCCCCAAACATATCCAATCAAAATTTTGAGATAGCCATTTTGTTCAACATAGTTGAAAGTTCTGGAAATTAGGTCTTTGAGGATGACATCCCCCACGGCCCTCAGGACAAGGGTTGTAACTTATGCCCTGGGTGCATATAAGGTTTTTATAGAAAGTGTTGACACAGAAACTTCAAAAAAGGCTCATTTGATTGGAAACTGAAATGGCTAGTGTCCTTTTTAATAGTCAAAAGTGATTAAAAGGCAACTAGCACCCCTTCCACACCCACCATTTCCCCAAACACAACTAATCAAAATTTTGAGATAGCCATTTTGTTCCATGCATTTGAAAGCTCTGGAAACTAAGCCTTTGAGCAGGACACTCCCCCTACAGTCTTCCGGGCAAGGGTTATAAGTTATGCCCTGGGGCATATAAGGGTTTTTATTGACATCTTTGTGGTAGAAACTTGTAAAAGGGCTCAAAGAACTTTCAATTTCCAATCAAATGAGCTTTCTCTGAAGTTTTTACAAGCATGCATTCCATAAGAACCATATATTCCTCCAGGGCATAACTTACAATGCCTGCCCCTAAGCCCTAGGGGGGGCTGTGTCCACCCTGTAGTTTTTTTATATGGTCTTTGAACTATTTTTTTAAGAAATTGCCATCTCAAAGTTCTTATCAGATGGGTTTAAAGAAGAATGGGCATGGAGGGGGGGTGGCTAAGTGCCCTTTGATCTCTTTTGACTCTTAGAAAGTGAACTAGAACTTTCAATTTCCAATCAAAAGAGTCCTCTTTGAAGTTTATACAAGCATCCCTTCCATAAGAACCATATATGCCTCCAGGGCATAACTTACAATGCCTGCCCTGGGCCCTGGGGGGTTGTTGAAACCAGAGTATTTTTTGTCTTTTTTGTCAGAGTTACTTTTGAATAGATTGGGGTGGAGGAGGAGCGTGTGTAGCTGTGTTGGCCTCAGGCAGCTTGGTGCTGCGGTGAGTTGTTAGTAGTAGTATAAGAAAAACTCTGGTGTCAATACAACCCCTCAGGGCCTGGGGGAAGGCATTCAAAGTTGTGCCCTGAAGGCTTGCATGGTTCTTATCAAAGGGATGCTGGTATAAACTTTATAGAGGGCTCATTTGATTGGAAATTGAAAGTTTCAGTTCACTTTTTAAGAGTCAAAAGATTTAAGGACTAAGGATAACTAGCCCCCCTCCCACGCCCTTTTTCCCCAAACCTATTTGCTACAAATTTTGAGACAGCCATTTAAAAAAAAAATGTTCAAAAATTAGATAAAAAAAAAAAAAAATCCAGTGTCAACACAGCCCCTCAGGACCCGGAGTAGGCATTGTAAGTGTTGTCCTGGGGGCATATATTGTTCTTATGAAAGGGATGCTTGTATAAACTTCAGAAGGGTTCATTTGATTAGAAATCAACATGAGTTGGGCTCAAAACCCCTATACCTTCCCAAGGCCAGAACATAATTTGCACTTTACTGAAAAAATATAAATGTTTTTACTTTAATAACTTTAATAAATCAAAAAATATTAACATTTTGATTACTAAATATCAGTATATGTATATTAGACTGACAATGCACATTCATTTGTATTTTTTTCAGTAAATTAAAAAAAAAATTTTTAAGACTTTATAGTTTGGCCTGCTATTTGCATGCTAGAGAAAAATTTTCAGCAATTTTTAACAACATACACCCTTTTAAAAATCTGGACACAAATAGTAGTGTTTAATTTAGTTTCATACCTCCTCTAGTTGACCTAATACAGAAAACTTGATACCAAATTTTCCAGTTTGAATTTACCTTAAATTACCTTAAATTGCACTTGCTAGCAATAGGACGAATCCTGTGTCTGCCAGCTTCAGTGATGATAGTTAATCATCATCTGTGGCATCCCAAATGGTGCACCACGGTTTGTTGAGCCACTCCCTATCCACTGATGACTTGAACGCATCCACAGTGGTAGAGGTTACTGTTTTTTCACTAAGGGAGTTCCACAAGCTGACAACTCTGTTTGAGAAGAACTTGTTCCTTAGTCTGGTGTTGGCTCGTTTTCGGAAAAGCTTTTGAGAATGACCACGAGTTCTGTTTGAATTGTCCGGTTGGAAAAGGCCAGGAATGGTATCCTCAGCATTTAGAAGCTTGTATGCTGTTATCACATTGCCTTGTTTGCGACAATATGTTAGAGATGGTATTCTAAGCTTACAGAGACGGGATGGATAAGGGACATCATAGAGGTCTCTAATACATTTTATTGCCCTCCTCTGGACTGATTCTAGAGCTGCTTGGTCTGTCTTATTGATTGGGCATGCAATACACATTCCAAACTCTAGCCTTGGTTAAACTAGACTCTTGTATAGCTTGGTCATAACAGTTGGAGATCTGCTAGTGAATGTTCTTTTGATTAAGCCAAGAGTCTGGTTAACCTTTGCAATAGTCGCTTGTGCATGAATATGAATTTTCAATTTGTTGTCTACCAGGACACCAAGATCTCTCTCTACGTGGCTGCTGGAAATGGCATTTTTGGACCCATCCCTACAATCCATATGGAACTGAGTGTGTGGGTTTTTCTTCCCAAGGTGGAGAGTCTTGCATTTTGATGCATTGAATTCAAGCCTCCAAATATTAGTCCAGTGAGTGAATGTATTGAGGTCCAGTTGGATCAACTTAATATTCTCCGCTGTGTCTGCACAACCAATAAGTTTTGAGTCATCAGCGTAGAGGCTTACTTTGTTATTTAGGATTTTTGGCATGTCATTTATATATATATTAAATAAAGTCGGACCCAAAACTGTGCCCTGGGGGACACCACTTCCAACAGCGGCCACCTTGGAGAAAAACGTCCCTCCATCCTTGCCAAATACTTTAACCATCTGTTTCCTATCTGTTAAGAACTGCATCACCCACTCAACCACACCACCACTCACCCCAATAGCTTGGAGCTTCATTCAAAGTCTTTTATGGCAGACTTTGTCAAACACCTTTGTCAAATCGAGTAGTATGATGTCGACTGGGAACCCCTGGTCTAGAAGATCAGTGATATAATTATAAGAATCAATCAAGTTTGTTTCAACCGACTAACAAGACCTAAAGCCATGCTGACATGATGAGAATAGTTTATTGGTTGTCAAGTGTTTCAGGATTGCAGTGTTAACAATTGCTTCTAGTAGCTTCCAGACTGCAGAGGTGACACTGATTGGCTGGTAATTGCTTGCGTCCTCTTTGCTGCCACCCTTATGTATGGGGGTTATGTGGGCCATGCGCCAATCCTGCGAGATACACTTTTCATCAAGGGATTTCTGAAAAAGGTGAGTGAGCGGGCCTGATAGTTCAACATGCAATTCTTTAAGAAGCCTTGGGTGGACACCATCAGGTCCCACCGAATTTTTTGGAGCCAACTTGTGTCGGTGGGCCTCTACATCGCCCCGAGGGCCGTGAATCAGGGGCATTGGGGTTAGGATGGTCGCGGGGGGGGGGTCGGGAAGAGGGGCATTATCAGGTGGAGTTAATACAGATGTAAACTGCCTATTTACGGCATTGGCACTTTCTATTGGGTCATCTATTATACAGTCATTATCTTTAAGTTGCGTAACAGAGTGTCTACCAGGTTTACGGGCTGAGGCATAATTCCAAAAGCATTTGGATTTAACTTGCTTGCTGCTGCTACAGCCTCCTCATGCTGTTCAAATAACTTTCTGGATAGATTTCTGACTTGATTTTGTGTCTAGGTATATTTTGTGTAGTGGTTCTTATTGTGTATATTCTGTTTATATAGTCTCCAATACCTTTTCTTTTTACTTATTGCTCTCTTTAATTCTTTGTTCATAAATGGTAGTGTTTTGGGTTTACGAGCCCATCTTACTGCAGTATTTTTCTCTGAATAACCCCTGAACAAACATTAAACATTTTCTAGAGCATTAATTAGGGGGGTTGCCCCTTTCTCAAAATCTTGCTCTTGTACCTAATGTATTTCATAACTTAAAAAATACTTCTTATTCTAATTATGTGGTTTTTGTGTTTCAGGAGTTGTTCTTAAGGAAATGAGACAAAAGGCTTAACTTTAGCACAGGGGTAGATCCAGGACTTTTTTAGGGCAGCAGGGGCAAAATAGGTTGATCCAATAAACTTGCATTTGGAGCAAGTTTAATTAACACAAACTTGCATTAATTAAGTAAATAACACTAATTTAGATGACATTAAGGGGGGGGCACCCCCTGGATCTGCCACTGCTTTTGCATAAAGAGCAAAATATTTTGGGTAAATTTTTACCAAATCATATTATTGAGTTAGGAATAAAGTGTATCCACCATTCGATTCCTTTTTTAATGCTGATTATAAATATAATAATCATTTCTATTGAAAATGAATTTCAGCCCCCCCCCCCTAACCTAACCCATACCCCCATATGTGCAAATATATATCCTGAATTGACATATATAGGGGGGGGCTAAAATTCATTCCTGATAGAAATGATTATTATATTTGTAATCAGCATAAAAAAGGCATCAAATGGTAGCCTAGCCTATATTCACTTTATTTGAAACTCAATAATATGATTTGGAAAATATTTACCATATTTTGGAGGAGACAACCCTTCTCATATACAGAATATATAGAGTAAATAGTGATGTTCTTACATCCTGCTTTTACTGGACAGTATGGTGCTACTTTACAGCCCAATTGACAGAATGATATACACTACAAAATAAGTTGTCTTATCAGGGGTAGGTAATCTGCACCTTTAACTATTTATGTATTACTAATGGGTCAAATCTTAAATATAATTAAACAGATCTACCTTAAGGATGGAGCTAAAACTACTAATGGGCCTTGTCCTTAGAGTTTTAAATTTGGTGCCAATTTCTTAAAACAAGCAATTGAAAACGTACGTTCACACAGAACCTAAATAGTCCCTTCAAAGTCACAAAAAAAGAGTATGGGAAACTATGAGAGTGGAAACTGGCGGTAGTGTAAATATTAGACTGAATATTGTGTGAAATTACAGTGAATATTACAGTGAAATAGTGAATATTACAGTTCGTTAACACGAACTGTTTGACTATGGTAAAATTGAAACTGCTTGAAATACAAATTAGTTTTAGTGGAGAGCAAACAACGTTTTGGTCGCTAGAAAGCACAAGGGGGGCTAGTCCAACATGTTTTGTAGTAAAATCTGTTCGTTTTAGGTTTGACTTGATTGATTAGTGTAATTCCTGTTCGTTTTTATTTATTCATTAGAAACAGAAAAAAGTCTATTGCTTTTTCTTAATTGGAAAAGTAAGAGACGACCTGGCTACAACCTACGATTATGACATCATTGATCAATCTTTAACATGATTAAATAAAAAAGCAAGTTTTTTAAACTGAAAGTAAGGAGCGACATTAAAACTTAAAACGAACAGAAATTATTCCGTATATGGAAGGGGCTGTCCCCTCCTCAGCGCCTCGCTCTTTACGCTAAAGTTTTTTATTGTTTTAAAAAATAAAGTTGTGAGACAGAGTCAAACTTTAGCGTAAAGAGCGAGGCGTTGAGGAGGGGACAGCCCCTTTCATATACGGAATAATTTCTGTTCGTTTTAAGTTTTAATGTCGCTCCTTACTTTCAGTTTAAAAAACTTGTTTTTGTTATTTAATTTCTGATCGTTTTTTAGTTAATGCAGCTTTTATTTTGGCTAACCGTCATTGAATAAGTAAACAAAATTTGCATAAAATTTTACTTTTCTTTTGCTAAATGGATGTCTTTACAAATTAACTTACGTAACTAACTTCTATATTCGTATATTTTTCTTCTGGCAAAAAATACAAAGTTGCAGATTTTTGCAGATATGAGCTTGAAACCTATGTAATAGGGTTTTCTGGTACGCTGAATCTGACGGTGTTATTTTCATTAAAATTCTTTCACTTGTAGGGGATGTTTCCCCCCTCTTTAAACAATCGGGTAAATTTTCTCAGGCTCGTAGCCTTTGATGAGTAATATTAAACTTAATAAAATTATATATTTAGAATCAGCATTATAAACACATTCTTTTGATACATTTATTGACATCAAAATTCTGTTTTTAAAAGTTTCGATTACTATTGAGCCCTATTGCTTGTTTTTTTATTGTTTTTTTATTACGTATGTGTTATTACGTATATGAGGGGGTTCTCCCCTTAGTCAATACCACGCTCTTAACGTTAAAAGTTAAAAAAAATTTGATTCACAAACCCGTGAATCACAAAGGCCGTTTAATTAGAATAGATAGCTCTTTTGAAAGCACTAAAAAAAACTGTAGCGTAAAGAGCAAGGTATTGACTTGGGAGAGAACCCCCTCACATACGTTATAGTTTCTGTTCGTTTCAAGTTCTAATGTTGCTTCTTACTTTCAGTTGAAAAAACTTGTTTTTTTTATTTAATTTCTGATCGTTTTTTAAATAATGCTTGGAAATCCGGCGCCCCCTTCATAGAAATGTCCCTTACGCCAAAGAAACATCCTCCACGGAAATATTTTCCAGATTAACCCCCTCCTCTAGCCCCCCCCCCTCCAGAATAAAATCCGTCCTGAAAATGTCTGTATACTTCCCAATAACCAATAAATAATGCTGGCAAGTCCGGCGCCCCCTTCATGGTAATTTCCCTTCCCCCATTAAAACTTCCTTCATGGACAGATCCTCCAACATAACCCCCGACCCACCCTTTCCTCCCACTACCAGAAAAAAAACCCTCCTGAAAACTTCTGTATATTTCCCAATAACCAATACTATATGTTAACATTGGGTAAAATTCATAACTTTTAGCCCTCCCCCTTGGGACTTCGGGGGATTAAGTCATCCTAAGAGACATATTTATCATATTTTCGACCATGCTGAACAAAATGGCTATCTCAAATTTTTGATCGGGTGACTTTGGGAAAAAAATAAGCGTGGGAGGGGGCCTAGTTGCCCTCCATTTTTTTGGTCACTTAAAAAGGGCACTAGAATTTTTAATTTCCGTTCCAGTCGATACGATCACCCCTGGGGAAAAAAAACAAATAAACACGCATCCTTGATCTTTCTTCTGGCAAAAAATAAAAAATTCCACATTTTTGTAGATAGGAGCTTGAAATCTCTACAATAGGGTTCTTTCATACGCTGAATCTGATGGTGTGATTTTTATTAAGGTTCTATAGCTTTTAGGGGGTCTTTCCCCCTTTTTTTTAAAATCAGCCAAATTTTCTCAGGCGCCTAACTTTTGATGGGTAGCACTAAACTTGATGAAAGTTATATATTTGAAATCAGCATTGAAATCTGATTCTTTTGATGTATCTATTGGTATCAAAAACCCGTTTTCTAGAGTTTCGGTTACCATTGAGCCGGGTTGAACCTTACTTACAGTTCGTTACCACGAACTGTTTGATCAGCATAAAAATCCCATTCTTTTGATGTATCTATTGGTATCAAAATTCCGATTTTTAAAGTCTTGGTTACTACTGAGACGATTCGCTCTTACTATACAGTTTGTTACCATGAACTTTTTGATTGTTTCAAAAATCAAATATCATCGGCAGCGCAATCGTGCTACCTAAGTAAAGAACGATGTTGACACAATGTATTATTTTTTATTATTTTTCTTTTTTATTAGACCAGGGGACTTCGTGGTTTTAGACCAGGACTCATTCAATTGGAAATTGGAGTGGCTAGTGCCCTTTTTAATAGTCGAGAGTAATTGGAAGGCAACTAACAACCCTTCCACGCCCACCATTACCAAAAACACATGAAAACATTTATAAGAATTTTTTCAGTAAAGTACAAATTTCAACTACGTTGAACAAAATGGCTATCTCAAAATTTTGATCGGATGTGTTTGGGGAAAAGGTGGCCGTGAGAGGGGGGTTAGTTGCTCTCCAATAACTTTCGACTATTAAAAAGGGCACTTGCCCCTTGAAACACCAATCGAATGAGCCTTTCTGAAGTTTCTACGACAACACTTTCTATAAAAATCTTATATGCCCCCAGGGCATGGCTTGCAACCATTACCCTGTAGACAGAGGGGGAGTGTCTTACTTAAAAACGTTATTTTCGTGTGAAAATCAACTACGCTGAACAAAATGGCTATCTCAAAATTTTGATTGGATGTGTTTGGGGAAATGTTGGGTGTGGAAGTGGTGTTAGTTGCCTTCCAATTTCTTTTCGATTATTAAAAAGGGCAATAGCTACTCCGGTTTCCAATCAAATGAGCCCTTTTCGAAGTTCCAACGACAACTCCTTCGATACGAAGTGCCCTGGTCTAAAAAAAAAAAAAAATACATCGTGCCAAAATCATTCTTTACTTAGGCAGCGCAATTGCACTGCCTATGATAGTTTAGTTACTATGGTCTCGAGTTTGTTCCTTACTATAATACTCTCTTAAAACATGAAAATAGTTACCATTACTGAATCAGTGTTAGAGGGCAATTTTTTCTCATCAGGCACTTTTTTCAAAACATGTTTTTCAACTTTTCATTACCATGGGCTGTGATTCGCCGTTTACTAGATTACAACAACTGCTGCAACCATGACATAATTTAGAGTTCCTTCTTTACTAAACCCTGTGTATATGACAGCATAAGTAAATAAACTGCGCCATTTAACCAGGTCAATTAGGCTGTACGGTTTTTCTTCAGTTTTTTTTCCTAAATTGCTAATCTTAGCAATGCTTTGAAAAAGGCAAAATAATTGAAATATTTATTTGCATAAGCCATCTCTGAAAACAAATTGCTTCCAAAAATCAAATGTCTTAGAAAACACTGCAGTATTAAAAGACATAAGAAATGCAGTTTTTTGGAAAAAGTGATTCTGTAATCAAGTTGACCCTTTTTAAGAGTCAAAAGTGATCAGAGGGCAGATAGCCTCCCCCCCCACACTCCATTTATTTTTTCCCAGAGGCATTCATATAGAAGGGATCGCCGTATAAACTCAAAAGGGGCTCATTTGATTTGAAATCGAAAGGCACTAGAACTTTTAATTTTTTTTCGAATGAGCCCTCTTGCGACATTCTAGGACCACTGGGTCGATATGATCACCCCTGGGGGAAAGGAAAAACAAACAAATAAACATGCATCTGTAATCTTTCTTCTGGTAAAAATACCAAATTCCACATTTTCCCAGATAGGAGCTTGAGACCTTTATAGGAAGGTTCTCTGATACGCTGAAACTGATTGTGTGATTTTCATGAAGATTCTATAACTTTTAGTGGGTGTTTTCCCCTTTTTCGAAAATAGGGTAAATTTTCTAAGGCTCATAACTTTTGATGATTAAGACTAAACTTGATGAAATTTCAATATTTAAAATCAGCATAAGAATCCGATTCTTTTGATGTACCTATTGATACTAAAATTCCGTTTTATAGAGTTTCGGTTACTATTGAGACGAGTCGCTCTTACTATACAGTTTGTTATCACGAACTGTTTGATATGCTCAATCTGATGGTGTGATTTTCATTAAGATTCCATGACTTTATGGGGATGTTTTCCTTTTTTTCGAAAATATCAACTCACAGGGAAAAGACGGCAAATATATATATATATATATATATATATATATATATATATATATATATATATATATATATATATATATATATATATATATATATATATATATATATATATATATATATATATATATATATATATATATATATATATATATATATATATATATATATATATATATATATATATATATATATATATATATATATATATATATATATATATATATATATATATATATATATATATATATATGCCTACCATAAAGGCAACAGGTATACCATGGAAAACTGACCCGTGTCTGTGGATGCTTGAATTATGCAGGCATATGCTTGTATTATTCTTCCTGTATAGTGTGTTATGAGTAAATTATTATTATTATTATTATTACTTTTTATATCTTAGTTTTGACAAGATCTTTGAAGAAACTCAATTTAAGCTGGGGTGAGGGGGGGGGGGAGGCAAAATGGGGTCAAGAGGGAAATCCTGGGGGAGCTGTGCCCTTTCTCCATTGTAAAAAATGACCCTTTGAGAGGGGGACTCCCTCCTTATATACCGAATATACTCTGTTCGTTATAAGTTCTTATGTTGCTCCTTATTTTCAGTTTAAAAAAAGCTTACTTTTTCATTATCTGATCGGTTTTCAAAACAGGCCGGGAAATCCCATTCCATCTCCGTGGAAAGTTTCAGTTGAAGCAACTTAGTTAAATCAAGCATTAAAATGATGAATATTTATATTTACAATTTACCTTATATGGAATAGACTATGTGACTTTTCAGGAACAAATATGTCACCGTTTGGCATTACTTTCTCTGCAACTGGATTATTCCTTAATTAATTGGCTATATCAGGATTGTCAATCAATGACAACTATTGGTCGTCTTTGGGGTAAAATTGAAACTATGTGCCTCAAAATGGTAAAAAAAAAAACGCTACTTTCTGTTCTACATTGTAAAAATTGTTTGAATATATATATATATATATATATACACACACACACACACACACACACACACACACACACACACACACACACACACACACACACACACACACACACACACACACACACACACACACACACACACACACACACACACACACACACACACACACACACACACACACACACACACACACACACACATATATATATATATATATATATATATATATATATATATATATATATATATATATATATATATATATATATATATATATATATATATATATATATATATATATATATATATATATATATATATATATATATATATATATATATATATATATATATATATATATATATATATATATATATATATATATATATATATATATATATATATATATATATATATATATATATATATATTTACACTAGGTAGATTTTTTTACACAAGCGCCTTTTTCCACTCTCATAAAATTTCCCATACTCTTTTTTGTGACTTGAAGGCACATTTAGCTCCATCCTTAAGGTAGACCTGTTTAATTATATTTAAGATTTAACCCATCAGTAATACATAAATAGGTAAAGGTACAGATTACCTACACCTGATAAGACAACTTATTTTGTAGTGTATATCATTCTGTCAGTTGGTCTGTAAATTAGCAGCGATACTGTATAGTAGAAGCAGGATGAGAAAATCACTATTTACTAGGCTATGTATATTCTGTATATGAGAGGGGTTGTCTCCTCCACAATATTTTGTTCTTTATGCTAAAGCAGTGGCAGATCCAAAGGGTCCCCCCCTAATGTCATCTAAAGTAGTGTAATTTACTTAATTAATGCAAATTTGTGTTAATTAAACTTGCTCCTAATGCAAGTTTAGGTAAAGTTCTACCAAATCATATTATTGACTTAGGAATAAAGTGAATAGCCTACACCATTCCATGCCTTTTTTTATGCTGATTACAAATATAATAATCATTTCTATTTGAAATGAATTTCAGCCCCCCCCCCCTATATATGCCAATTCCGGGTTAGGTTAGGCTGTAGAAATATATACCCTGAATTGGCATATATAGGGGGGCTGAAATTCATTTCCGATAGAATTGATTACTATATTTGTAATCAGCATAAAAAAGGCATCAAGTGGTATATTCACTTTATGCGCAAGTCAATAATATGATTTGGTAGAACTTTACCCAAGTTTATTTCAATCAACCTATTTTGTGCCTGCTGCCCTAAAAAGTTCTGGATCCACCCCTGTGCTAAAGTTAAGCCCTTTGTCTCATTTCCTCAAGAACAACTCCTGAAACACAAAAACCACATAATTAGAATAACAAGTACTTTTTAAGTTATGAAATACATTAAGTTCAAGAGCAAGATATTGAGAAGGGATCAACCCTTCTAATTAATGTTCTAGAAAATGTTTAATAATTGTTCAGGGGCTCTTCAAACTAGAAAATTCAGCCTAATCTACAGCTATTGTAGAGAACAAAAGCTTAAAAATCCCTGATTTAAGAATTTAGTGATTCCTTGTGGGTTTTCTTATATTTTTTTTTTTTAAGTATTTATCCAGCAGTGTTCTGTTGAATGCTAATAATTTTGGCAATTTTTTTGCAGTTCATATTATAGACTTGCAAATAAAGTAAACATACCACTCAATGCTTCTTTATGCTTTTTCCAAATATAATAATCCTTATTGTTGGAAAGGAATTTTACCCCCATCCCTATATATACCAATTAAAGGTATATATTTACACATTAAGGGTAGGGGTGGTGGTAAATTTTATTTCTGATGTAAATGAGAGTTAAGTTTGAACTTTACCACCACCCCTCCCCCCTAATGTGCAAATATGTACCATGAATTGGTATATATAGGGGTGGGGGTAAAATTCATTTCTTACAAAAATGATTATTATATTTGTAAAGAGCATAAAAAAAGGCATCAAGTAGTATGTTTACTTTATTTGTCAATAATATGAACTGCAAAATATTTACCATAATTTTAATATTCATTTTGTAATCATAATGTAGCCTACATTAAATGCTTTGCAAATTTTTAAACAAACACAGCCTTTCTTATCTATGTTAAAAAAATGGCCAAAAGATAAAATTAGATAATCTTATACTTCTTTCATTATTCAAAGTGGAAATGCAATTAATTAGCTACCAGTTATTTTATACTGGTTAACTAATGCACTTCTGGGTACTTGTCTATTGTATAAAACACACTCAAGAAGTGAAGTTTGGAGAATGTTAATGAAATAAAACAAAATTATGATGAAAATATAACAGTTTAGAAACAAATTTGGGCTATATATTTGCACATTAGGGGGTGGAGTCAAGCATACTGATATCATATATTAAATATGTAACTTAAACAAACATATTTTAACCTAACCAAACCTATTTAACCTAATGAAAAAACAACATGTTGAAAATAGAATACTTTATTAGCAGAATTGTGAAAACTACAACCTGGAAATATGCTCCCAGAACTCAGAAATGTCCTCAAGAATCACATTAAAATGAACTTGGCCTTCTGCCTTTACTGCTGCCCACCACATGTATTCTACTAAGTATGAATGTCATGATGGTGGGATGTATCTCAGTGTTGTTTGTTCCTCCACTTTGTAGAACCCCAAATTCTCTCTATTTTGTGGTTCACTTTCAAATGAGTGAAACCTGCTTGTTCCAGCTCAGTTGTGTTGTAGAATTGCATTAATAATGAACTAAAATGAACTGGGTCAAGAATTGCATTAATTATGAACTTTTCTTTGTCTTTGAGATGGTCAGTGGATGCCAAAACTCCCAATTTAATAATTCAAAAATCACTTTCACAATTTTGCTAATAAAGTAATCTATTTTCATCCTATTTGATTGTCACCAAACTTCACTTCTCAAGTGAGTTTTATTTAAAAGACCAGTACCCACTTCAATACAAGCCACTAATTAACCCCAAGAAAAATTCTACCCCCCCCCCCATGTTGCATTCAAAAAGTATAAATTGTATTTTTTCTTTTTGCCTTAAACAAATCTTACAACAACTATTGAAGAGCTGTATAATCCAAAGATTTTTAACCCTTTTTCAAATAAACCTGATTAAATTTTGTGTGGTGGGGGATGGGTGATGCTCAATACAAAGTTTAAATTAAAGAAATGATGTATTTTCCCCATTCAAAATGCATGGCTCAGGATGCATCAATCTTTTACAAGCTTACATGTCCATAGATAATAACATTATGGGTGAGGGGGGGGGGGTTGTTTACCACAAATGTAGTAGATTTTCCACCCACTGTCTACACATTGGGCTACTCTAAGGACCTGTCTTCATTCTAACCCTTCTCAAATATCTTATTCATCCCCAAAACAGGATTTAATTACCTCTACAAGAACTTATCTACTGAATTATCCTCCCTAGATAGCCCAGCTTCAAAACATGCCTCTGTTCTGTGCCTCTTTTACTCTAGACAATAAATCAAGAGAGTCAGACATTCTCATCTGACACCTAACTTCTGAATTACCTGATCAGCTAAAATAGAATATACCTATTTATATACCTCTCCCACTTTCTTACCCCTACCATGCCCTCTACTACCTGGACAGTTTTTGAAAAATATAAAAAATGAAAGCCAATTACCAGGAGAATGGGATCTGATTTTTCCATTTTCAATTGAAGAAAAAAGGAGGAATCCCTGCATGTACCAGTTGTCCCACTGAATGCCAGGGGATGGTAAATAGTTGGTTATGGTACAAACCATTCATTGTTAGGAAAAAAAAAGTATAAAGGACTTGTATGATCAAAGAATTAAGTTCAAATAACTAAAATTAAGAAGACTTTCACCATAAATTGACTACTGGTGAACATGGAATATGAAAATGCAAAATATGAAATATGGGTTAAATTTTTTTCTTCCCTGGAGTAAAAGGTAGAGTCCTACTTCTGTTTTTTAAATCCAGGCTGACACATAGCATTTACTTTGGCACTGTTCTCTTTTTTTTTCCCGCAATACAACCAGGGTAAAATTTGCCCCTCATATACTACCTTTTTAAAGACATCAACATTGATGTAGCAATAGACTTCTTCATTCATATCATCCTCATCAAAACTGTCATATCATCTTAACTGTCTGGCTCTATGAATAGTTTCTTCTTTGTATAGGTATTTTTCCTTCAGCAACTATCTCATCAACTACCTTGCTGATCTTTGCATTTGTTCTTTTTTAAGCTGTAGTTTAATGTGCCTATCAGTCAGAAATTTTGAAGTTCATTTCTTACATTCTTGACTGCATTGGGTAATGAAGTAGTTTTAGTAGTTGAAAGGCTCAGTTTAGTGGTCTCACCTGTTCATCAGATATGCCCTTTCGAAAACTTGCATGCATATATTACATTCTGATTTTATTTTAACATACACTGCAATATACCATGATGGTTTCACTTTAATGCCCTTAGCCATCCCAGATATATTTATCTGATAGATTATCATTTGTACTTTCGAGGTGATAACAAGTCGTTGGATTATTTATTGGATAATTAGATCTACCTGCTGAACCAGTTTTTTTCATATTGACTTATGACCTAAGCTTGTTTTTGGACTTCTCTAATTGAATTACTCTAAAATCCCCAATTGTTTATTGGAGAAATTATTATGTTTAAGCTATAAGATTGAAAACAAAAGCTTATATAGAACAATGGTTTATGTATTGTGAACTGTGTTTCTGCTATTACAAGAATGAGTGATGACAATCTTATGTGGAATCCTATTCTGAATTACATTTGTCCAGCAATTAAAGCTGGGAATTGCTCTGACAATATAGCCCAAGAAGTAGTGGAATTTTTTTCAGAGGATTTGATTGTTAATGCTAAAGAATTGTTGTGGCCTCTGCAAGGAATTTCTACTTGTGTTACTGTGTGAACAAAAATTATAGACAATGTTTTGGATATAACACAAGTATTTCATGTGTGTGAAGATAAAATTAACTTGTTTGCCATGTTTTGTAATTTTCAAGCCCAACAAAGTTCCATTAATCACAGGCAAGATCATGGCTACTCTTACCTGAAAAGTAAATGAATTGTGCATCAAGTTTAACAAACTTGTTGAGTCTAGTCCCTCTTCTCATGTTCCTGCTCCTCATGTGTGTGTTGCTGATCCTCATTCTACTGCAGCAAAATTGTCATATGCTGTAGTCTTAAAGAATCCCCCCAAAGATCTACCAAACCCTAAACCGTGAAAAGCATATTTAGACAGTATATGAGGAGATAATAGTTCAAATATTTTCGAATTAAAAGCAATAAAAACTGAATGGAAACTTTTTTTAACAACAAAAGTGCAGCGGAATCACTTACTGAAACAGTGAGTGTTAAAGATACAACAGTAAATGCAAAATTAAAAAGCCCTTCGTTTTTTGGAATTATTTGTCATGTTCCAAATGAAATTTCAGCTGAAGAGCTTTGTGCAATGATACCAAATTGTGTTAAGGCAATACAGATGGGTGATACTCAATCCTTTAAGATACAGTTCGATAACAAACTTCAGTTAAGTTCTTTAATGGATTCTCTGCCAATTTTCGGTTACAAAAGGTTGTCAGTAAAGGAATTCAAATTTAAGCCTATGCAATGCTATAATTGTCAATCATTGGTCATGCAGCTAAATCGTGTACCAGTCCTCCAATCTGCTCCAGGTGAGGTGGAAGTCATTCGAATTCTTGGGCTAATCCTTGCCAAAATTCTCAAAAATGTGGTTTGTGTGGATCTGATAGGCATCGATGCTACAGTATTAAATGACCAGAAGCTCAGAAAGTCCTGTCTAAGCAATGAATTTCGATATATTACGCGTAGCCTCATGGAACTTAAATGGTGGTGATGAAAAAACTGCCATTATTGGAGAGATTGTTGTCTTTTAATGATATAGTCTGTTTACAGGAACATTTCCTTTCAATAGAAGCCACCAGTATCCTCGAGTTGAACAAAGGAGTGAAAGCTTTTGCGTTTCCTGCAAAGTCATCTGTAAAAGGTAGACCATCTGGTGGGGTGGCCATCTTAGTGGCACATTAAACCCTGTGTTATATAAGACATCTGACTTTTTCATTGCTGTTAAGATCCATGAGACAATCCTCTTCTCTGTGTATAAGCCTACTGACTATAGAAACAGTAAATCTGAAGTGAAATTTTAGTGGGGCATGCAGTAAGCTTTCTAATTCTATTAGGAGCTGTCTTAGTCAAGGTTTCAAATGTATTCTTGCTGGAGGTATGAATTGTGATTTAACAAATAATAATAGTGCAAGAACCCAATTATTGTTAACCTCTTGTGATTATCTGTGTCTGACCACCAATGACTCTGACTTTACTTATGTACATAATTCTGGCTCTACCTCTTCTCTTGATTTTATGTTAAGTTCATCAATGATTCAGACGCATGGCAACTCTCATGTAGATCTGAGTGTTTGCACATCAGATCATTTTCCAATTATAAACAGTTTTAGCATAATTAAAGCAGGTAATGCTGGTTAAACCGAAAAGTGGATTACTAGAGAATATAGGAATAAGATTGATCCTATCCTCTATCAAGCTATGTTAGATAATATTCTAGGTAAGATCAAAGTGCCTTCTCAGTTGCTTCAACAGAGTGTGCATATATCAGATAAGGAGAGACAAGTGCTACGTAATATTTGCTGCAGTGAAATAACTCATGCTTTATTATGTGCTGAAACGGCTGCTGTCCCAACACGCAAGGTCAAAGTTGGTACTGAAATTCTTAAGTAGTCGCAGAACCCAGTTTTGAGTGAAGCTTGTCGTTGAGCAAAATTTTGGCTTGGGATATGGAATGGATGTGATCGGCCTAGATCTGGTGTTGTTAATCAGATTCTTTTTTATAGTAAACGTGAATTTGGAAAGCTTTTATCTAAGCATAAATGTGATGTTATTCATAAGCACAGTGAGAAGATTAGTCAGGAGCCAAATAAGGCATGGAAACTACTTAAATGAAAAAGTAGTATTATAAAGTCTGAAACCACTCCCCCAAATGAACATGATTGGTTATCTCACTTTACGGCTGAATTCTCATCCCCTGATCCTGTGCTCAAGGATAAGTTTAATGGGGAGCTTGATAAGTGTTTTATGTTGTGTAGGTCTAGTTACAGTTTTTTTGTTGGTGTTTCTAATTTTGTTTGTTTTATTTTAAAGCTGAAAAAGAAGAAATATAGAGGTTTTGATAAGCAATTTGATTTACATTTAGTTCATGCCAGTGATAAATCACGTTGTCATCTGCAGCTACTGTTACAGATGGTCTTTAACTCTAGTCTGGTTCCACATTAATTTTGTAGGGGGTAATTACACCGATACTAAAAAAAGGGGAAAATCCATCTGAATGTTTATCGTACCGTCCTATAACCGTGTCACCAGTTTTATGTAATTTAATGGAACTACTTGGGGTGGATATGCTCATAGATAAGTGTTCTACTCCCGACTCCCAGTTTGGTTTCAAAAAGGGGGTTAGCCACCAGCATGTGAATTATATTCTTGCTAATGTAATGGCTGAAGCACGTGACTTAAATGAAAGATTTATACTCGCAAGTAACGACGTGCGCCGCGCTTTTGATTCGGGGATTCATTCCCAGCTACTCCTGTCGGCTCTTAAGCGCGGGGTTGACCAGTCTGTGATATTAGCATTTAGAAATATGTATAAAAATCTTCAAGTACAAATTAATATACTGTCAAATGAGGGTCTAGTTTTATCTTCCCAAATAGTCCAAGTGAAGAAGGGTATTAGGCAGGGTGCAATATCATCTCCTCTACTTTATAATAACAGCATTATAGAAGCACAAAAGTATGTTAAACCAAGTTTTTTATTTCCTGGTGTAGATATTACATTATTAAATTATGCAGACGATATTCTTAATATAAGTAGATCTTTAACTCGTATTGAAGAGAATTTTGATATTCTTAATGCAATGTATGGAGGGATTGGACTGTTGATTAATTCTAGTAAAAGTAAGTTTATTGTTTTTAATGGTGATTCCTCTGGTGCTGTTTGTAAATTTGGAAATCAGCAAGTTATAGGATCTTGTTCCATCATGTATTTAGGACTGCCAACAAGCTCAGGTATGATTTCTACTCGTGCTGGCCTACTTTTTAATTTTTCAGTAAAGCGTATGGAACTTTTGCTTCAACAAAGGTAAAATATAATCGCCGAATTCGTGCTAGACTATAATGCGCTAGTAATGCCCCATGTTTTAGCACAGGCTCCGTTTTGGAATGTTTTTTCTTTAAAGGATAAGAGCAAAACTTCGGTCTACATTCTATAAATTTTTAAAGTTTCTATTGAATGTTCCTCTATGGGCCAAAAATTCCTTTTTAAGTAATAAGTATGGTGCTGCGGAGCCAGTTGTTGCCATTTTGAAACGCTGAGCCAAGTTTCCGAGGTCCTTGGATCTATCTAATAGCCTAAATTTGGTAATTAGCCCTTGAGTTACTCTTTATTTTAATACTTGTTTGTTGTTAATTGATTGTTTTTATGTGGTGTGTCAATTTGTTGTATTAGTGTCTTTTTTTCTTTTTTCTATTATTTCTGTTTTGCTCCATTTCATGCATTTTGTATGTACTTTTTTTGAATGGGTTAGTAAAATTATTATTATTTCAAATAGGCCATTTCAATATCAATATATAGTTATAAATCTCCCTACCATGTCCTCATAGTTTCAACTTAATATTTGTATCTGTTCTTAAGATGTTGTAAATATGCCCATATGACAAATTTGGATGGACATAGTGTAGTTTGATTTAGTTCAGCATCCCTCATAACATGGTCTGATATTTCCAACAGGCCCCCCTTTTTTCCCTAAGATATTGCCCATCACTTCTGAAAATCAGGATATGCGTAATACCTTTCGAACTAGTTTTACACCTCCCCTCAAGTTTTTCTGAAAGTTGAAACTTGATACCCTGTTTTGTCCCTGAGTCATTGTATCTATGATATCTTGACAACCTGTATGCACTTAAACCCTTTTGAAGAAAATTACCTTTAGATGAAAAAAAATACCATTGATTCTGTAGATGGGTGCATAGACATAGCATCAGCAACTGTAATGTCAGTGCCAGGTTGGTAAGTTCCTTTATGAAGATTTCAGGATTTTTGGGCCATATTCCAGTTTTCTCAAAGTCACTTATGATGTTGTTTGGGGTGAACAATAGATGAAGATTTCAACCAAAAAGCAAAGCAATGTCATATCAGCATTGCCTACAGTAAATGCTTTAGCGTTGCCTATAGTAAAGGCCATACAGCTCCAATGTTTTATTATTATTATTTATTATTATTTTTTCCCAGAGGCATTTCATATGGAAGGGGTCGTTGTATAAACTTTAAAGGGGAATAAGTCGATTGGAAATAAAGAGTTCTAGTGCCCTTTTTAAGAGTCAAATGTGATCAGAGGGCAACTAGCCCCCCCCCCCTCACGCCCTTATTTCCCCAAATGCATCCAATACAAATTTTGAGATAGCCATTTTGTTAAGAATAGTTCAATGATCACATAACAAAAACTCCAGTTTTGACACAACCCCCAAGGACCAGGGGCAGGCATTGTAAGTTATGCTCTGTTGGCATATATGGTTCTTATGGAAGGAATGCTTGTACAAACTTCAGAGAGGGCTCATTTGATTGGAAATTGAAAATTCTAGCTCACTTTTTAAGAGTCAAAAGATATAGGAGGGTAACCAGCCCCCCTCCCCTTCATGCCCTTTTTTCCCAAATATATCCGATACAAATTTTGAGATAGCTATTTTGTTAAAAATAGTTTAAAGATCATATAACAAAAACTCCAGTGTCAACACAACCCCCCAGGGCCAGGGGGCAGGCGTTGTAAGTTATGCCCCGGAGGCATTTATGGTTCTTATGGAAAGGATTTTTTGTACAAACTTCAAAGAGGACTCATTTGATTGTAAACTGAAAGTTCTAGTTCACTTTTTAAGAGTCAAAAGAGATCGGAGGGCCCCTAGCCCCCCGCCCACTCGACGCCCATTTTTCTTCAAACCCATCCGATAAGAACTCTGAGATGGCAATTACTTAAAAAAAAGTACAAAGACCATGTAACGAAAACTCCGGGGTCGACACACCCCCCCCCCCCTCGGCCTAGGGGTAGGCATTGTAAGTAATGCCCTGGGGGAATATATGGTTCTTATGGAATGTATGCTTGTAAAAACTTCAGAGAGGGCTTATTTGATTGGAAATTGAAAGTTCTAGTTCAGTTTTTGAGAGTCAAAAGAGATTGAAGGGCAACTATACCCTCCACCAAGCCCATTTGCCCCAAATACATCCGATAAAAATTTTGAGATAGCCATTAAGTTCAAAATTGTTCAAAAGTGAGATAACAAAAACTCAGGTGTCAACACAACCCCCGGGGGCAGGTGTTGTAAGTTAGGCCGTGGGGCATATATGGTTCTTATGAAAGGGGTGCTCATATAAACTTCAGAGAGGACTCATTTGATTGGAAATTAAACGTTCGAGTTCACTTTTTGAGAGTCAAAAGAGACCCGAGGTCAGCTACCCCTCCCCCTCCCCCGCCCCATGCCTTCTTTTTCCAAACCAATTTGATGAAAATTTTGAGATATTCATTTTATTAAAAATAGTTCAAAGGTCGGATAAGAAAACTTCCGGTCTCAATAAAACCCCCCAGGGCCCAGGGGTAAGGCGTTCTAAGTTATGCCCTGAAGTCTTGTATGGTTCTTATCAAAGGGATGCTCGTATAAGCTTTATAGAGGGCTCATTTGATTGGAAATTGAAAGTTTTAGTTCACTTTTTAAGACTCAAGAGATTTAAGGACAACTAGCTCCCTTCCCACGCCCTTTTTTCAACAAACCCATTTGCTACAAATTTTGAGAGCCATTAAAAAAATGTTCAAAAATTAGATAACAAAATCTCCGGTGTCAACACAACCCCTGAAGACAGGGGGGTAGGCATTGTAGGTGTTGTCCTGGGGGCGTACATTGTTCTTATGAAAGGGATGCTCGTATAAACTTCAGAAAGGGCTCATTTGATTGAAAATTGTAAGTTCTAGTTCACTTTTTCAGAGTCAAAAGATATCCAAGGGCAACTAGCCACCCCCCCCCCCCCACACACACACACCCTTTTTCCCCAAGCGCACCCGATAAAAATTTTTAAATAGCCATTTAATGACGAATAGTTTAAAGGTCAGATAAGAATAACTCCTGGGTCCACGCAACCCCCAGGGCCAGCGGCGTCCTGATGCTCATTTTATTGAGGAAGGGGGCGATCTTCGTAAGTTTTACCGAATTGCTACCTGATTTATGCCGAATTTTCTGCAGATATCAAGAATTTGCTAAATTTCGGCGGATTTTGCAAAATTTCTGCCGAAATTTTCGCCTTCGGCAAACTTTTACTGAATGCCAAAAAAGTTGGGGGCGGCGTGCCCCTCCCCGACCCACTCAGTATGCCCCTGCCCAGGGCCCGGGGGTAGGCGTTGTGAGTTATGCCCTGGGAGCATATATGGTTGTTATGGAAGGGATGTTCGTATAAACGTTATAGAGGACTCATTTCATTGGAAATTTAAAGCTGTAATTCAATTCACTTTTTAAGAGTCAAAAGTGATCGGGTAACTTGCAATAACATACAAATTGCTGATACAGGTGTATCAGCAACTTCTGGAACAGATTAGCGTATCAAGATGAAACTTCTGGGGCATCTACCTGCTGCTACTGCTATTAATACTGCTACAACTACAACTAATTCAACACTATTATTACTTCTACTGTTCCTTCTACGACCTCTGGTACTATTAAACTAGCACTATTAAGGCTACGCATATCAAGTTAAAAATTTGACAGAATGAGGTATTTGAGGTGGAACTTGAACTAAATCAAAAGACACTATGTGCATGCAGATTTTCAAAATGGCCTATCTCAAAAAGAGATTTGTGTAGTAAGCTGGAACTAACAGAGGGAGCTTAAAGAGAAAGTCAATTGACCCAAAAAAAATATGTGCATGCTCAGGCCTCAATTTACCACTAGGTCCCTAGGCCCAGACCTAGGAGCGCATAATGCTAGCTGGGGCAATAAAATATCACTGAGTAATTTTTTCCTGACAAAAACTGGACTGATTTGATTTATCGTCGCCAGGTGCACTCTGCCGCCACGCTGCCTATTCACAGAAAAGTTACTTTAAAACAAAACAGGAATTCCATGGTCACTTCGGCTGTGATAATTAAAAGGGCGACATATGCCATTTTGGTCGAAAATGAGTTATGTGTATGTCATGGGTAAACCCAGCACGAGGAATCGAATGGTGAAGTCAGAATTCTCCTATCTCCTACCGTTGCGAAGATAAAAAAGAGACATACGCCACTTTTGGACGCGGATCGCAGCTGGGCCAAAAAGGAGATACGTGCAGAGCACGTGTCTCCTTTTTGACCCTGTTCTTTTGAACTTTAATATTTGGCATATGTCTCCTTTTTGGCTCAAGAATCAGCCGAATTTCAGCATAATCATCGTGATTTGAAGAAAAGAAGAAATAGTTGTTGTAATGTAATTGAGACCACAATGCATTACTGGACGTATTGTAAATTGTGTGTAGTGATGGCACTGCCAGAACTCAAAGTTCAGACTACCCCAAAGATGAGGAACCAAAGGGATTGCCACCTGTCACTGCCAAAATGAAAAATCTGACGGCTTATTCAGACACCGGCGAAGCTTCTAGCATTGGTTCAGATGAGTATTTGCCAGTTTAGGAAAGTTCAAGTGAGAGTAGCGGAAGTGAGAAATGCGATAGAAAAAGAAAGAGAATGAAAAAAGTGCGAAACAAAAACAACAGAAAAACTTCTGTAGCCGAGGAAAATTCAGATGAGCTGGAACAAGACCGACCCCAGTAAAGAGCAAGACAAAGATTCTCTACCAGAGTCCAAGAAGAATCCTGTATTCAGAAGTGCAAAAGAGAAAAAGAGAAACGAAGCGAGAAGAAAAGCAAGCATTGAAAAAGCCAAAATGAAAAGTCCTTTTATAGATAAGGAATTCTCGGCCGGCTGTAAAATGAAATGTTCTATGTTGTCTATGGAAATGCGGAAGGAGATCCACAGCGAATACTGGGCTCTGGACCACGTCGAACGCCTAACCTACAAAAAACCACTGATAGAGGCAGTGAATATTTTCCGGAGAAAGGTGAAAGTAGATGGCCGTTTGCCATTCAAGAAAAAGCTCAGTTATAGCTATTTCTTACCTTTGAAATCAGGTGATGACGGCAGTGCGAAACCGTTACATGTCAGGGTCTGCCGAAATACTTTTATGTGGACACTGGGATTTTTTAGTGCGAAGCGGATTGAGAGAATCTGCAAGAAGATTGGCAAGGAGTCTGTGACTTTTCCAGTCAAGGAGAGACGTCATAGACAAAGCAACAGCAAAGAGACATTAAATAAAGAACTTATAGTGATGCATATCGAGTCTTTCAGGCCATGCCAGCCGCATTATCGTCGAAAAAATAGTCCAAATGTGAGATACTTACCAAGAGTATCTTGTTCAGTTGATGCTTTATGATTTTCAGAAAAACTATCCAAATGAAAAATGCTCTCGTGCTTCTTATGCCGCTGTGATGCACAGCATGAAAGTATCTTTGAAAATGCCTAAGAGCGATACCTGCGAACTTTGTGACACCATGAAAAACAAAGAGAAAATTGAGCAGATAACTGAATCGGACAAGGAGGTAATGGAAAATCATAAGCAAATGGTGCAGAAAGCACGAAAGGAGCTAGAAAAAGATGCGCAGCACCCTCATGGGGTGGAAAAAGTGGTGTACAGCATTGATATGCAGAAAATACTTTTGCTGCCCATTATGCCAAAAATCAAGGAGTCACACTTCACTAGCCGTTTAGAAGTCCTTAATGAGACTTTTGCTCCTGTAAAGTCAGGAAGTGTGCCGGAGACCGCGTATTGCATAGTATGGCATGAAGCCATCTATGGCAGAACTGCTGATGGCGTGCTCTCAGCCATATACAGTCTGATTAGAGAGTTGCAAGAAGTGAAAGAATTTGTGTTGTGGCGAGATAATTGCTCAGTCCAAAACAAAAATTGGATTCTGTTTAGTGCACTTTTCATCGTGAATCAGAGCTGGGGACCCAACTCCATTACTTTAAAGTACCTTACTAAGGGTCATACACATATGACGGCGGATGCTATCCACGGTTGCATCGAAAAGAAGATAAGAAATCAGGATGCTGTCGAGGATTTGAGCGAGCTGGTAACTCTGATGCAAAATTGCAGGAAAAACACTCGTGTGAAGGTTCTGGACACGAAAGATTTTTTCTTGTGGAAAAATGAGAAGGCATCTAAAAAGGGCCCTGAAAAGGATTCTATCCTGCTGAACAGAATTGTGCAGGTTACTTTTCAAAAGGGGCAGAAAGATCTATGCTACAAGTACGATTTCAATGACACTTTACAACGTTTTGATTTTCTTAAACAGAAATTGAAGTGCATGAAAGGTTTGCCAGAGAATGTGAAAGGTCCTAGAGGGATTTCAAAAGCAAAGAAGCAAGGAATTTTGAGGCTATCCACACACATTTCCGATTAGCGGAAAACGCAATTTTGGATTGACTTGACAGTGAATGAAGAGTCTCCTGATCTAACCACGTGTTTTGAAGGATGCCAAAGTGATGTTATTTAAACAACGACCTAATAAGCTACCTTGTGATTCATTTCTTCTTGTAGATTCAAGTAGAAGTAGCATAAGTAGAATTTTGCACTAATCAAAATCCATTTTTGGTTCTGGGATACTACGAACTGCAAACGTGTTTAGTCATTGTTTAAACATCATCACTTTGGTGTGTCTTGTGGAAGTAAATCTTCCAGTGTTCCAAACAGGTCGTGCCAATGATTGAGTTTTTTTTTATATTTTACTTTGCATTATCCGAAGTTCTTTCAAGAGGTTGTGCCAATTCAGTTCCTTATTTTTATTCTTTTATCATTTGAAATAAAACAGATATATTATTTGAAGTCCTCGAGTACAAAAAGAGAAAGAAGAAGACTACGAATAGTTAGAGTCGGGCGAAGAAAAGTTTCAAAGTACTTTGACGAAACGGTGAATTAATATAAAAAGAGGGTAAGATGCGCTCGGTCTGATAATATGAACAAAACGGCCACAATCCGGGAGGTTCTTGTAAGTAATTCTGTAGTACACCAACGGAAAGGAAGGGAAGCTAGTGCAAAAAGTAAGACTGGATCAGAAATCTCTAGTACTTCAACGGAATGATTGTCACAGGTAAATTTCATATCAAAAGAAAGCTCAGAGGCAGCCTCTGTTTGATATTGCAGACAAAATGCCCAGAGTCCTTCGTATTTTTTGGAATTCAGAACGACAAAAGAGGATTTTCTTATGGAGTTATAACATGGGGACCTGGCATATGTCTCCTATTTTTGTCAAGGAAAAAGGGGACATACGCCATAAAATGGAATGATTTTTAGCTTGCTCAGAATACTTGAATTCAATTTATACCACTGAAAAAAGCAGAAAAAGCTGGTCTAGAATAAGTTCCCTTGATCTCCATTAGCCTTGCCCTTCAGAGCGACCACAGCCAACAAACTTTTTTCCGTTTTCTGGCTCTCCTGAAAAGTAGCAAAAAGGCGTATGTCACCCTTTGAATTATCACAGCCGACTTATAAACTGTCAGTTGTCTCCCAAGAATGGTAGCTGAGAGTTCGGTATAACCCCTCTCTTTCATCACTTTTCGCTCATCAGTTGTGTTCTGTTAACACACAGTTGCATGGTTACATGGTTACACACAGTTACAGTTACATGGGAGTTCAGTTACACGGGGGTTTAGTTAAATGGGGTTGAGTTGCACGGGGATTTAGTTGCACTAGGGTTCAGTTAAAGGGGGTTCAGTTGCATGAGGGTTCAGTAGCTCGAGGGTTCAGTTGCACGGGGGTTCGGTTATAGGGGGGTTCAGTTACATGGGGTTCAGTTACATGAGGGTTTAGTTAAATGGGTTGAGTTGCACGGGAGTTGAGTTGCACGAGGGTTCAGTTAAAGGGGGTTCAGTAGCACGAGGGTTCAGTTGCACGGGGGTTCAGTTGCACGGGGGTTCAGTTGCACGGGGTTCGGTTTTACGGGGGTTCAGTTACAATGAAACCCTACTCTCATACTCTCATTTTCTAACCCTTTTGTAGATAACAAATCGGGCTAACAAGCTGTTTGCTTTTAGTGCAGCGTATTCTCTGAATTGTGTAAGTTATAGTTCAGTTTTATTCTTTTCTTGATTGGTGAATGTAAATGTTTCGAAGATTTCACGTCCCTTGTCATCTGTCCAGATTAGGAGGCGTGCAAACTTTGATTTTTCTGTCTTTCCTAAAAGTGATCCATCAAACATTAGATTGACGTGTTTCTCATATATTTTCCATTTGTCTGCAAGCATCGATGGTTAAAAATTTATTCTTGTCCGTGGTTGCTTACGGGCTGATTAAATTAGTGAGGCTGATTGGTAATACCACTTCTGCCATAATGTAATGTTTTTTTAGATTATTCTTTATTAAACCCAGACACTTATAAGTAAAGCGCATAAGCAAAAGCAAAATAAGCATATAAATAAAAGCAAGCGAGTAAAGCAATATCATATATTACTACGTGCATTTCCTATTTTTCTTAAGTTGGGGGAATTGAATACCTGGAATTTCCAGCATTGGTAATGGTACCTGGATGTTGGTTGATTACGAATGAAGTGATGGTCTGGAGTTTATCATGCTGCCAGTGGAACGGAATTAGCAGTTGAATTAGAGCCACTTCTTGATAAGCACTTTGGAAAAACCAATGTCATCTGGGTCCCAGGAAAAATACATCTCCATCAAAATGAATTTTCACATTTTATTTTTATTTTTATCTCAATAGTACTCTTAGTCACAAACAAAATGGTCCTTGCAAAATCTATTTTTGTTATAAACGTTTCATTATTTATTGAATCTACAGTCACTCCAAATTTATTGCCATTTTTATTGTTAATTATTTTCCTTTAAGCTAAAGGGTAATTCCTCCAAGCATTTTTTTTTCAGCTGGATGATATTAGGGTATAGACAGAGTAAAATAATATTTAGTTCCTATAATAATAATAATAATAATTTATTTAGATATTTATTACCCACAAAAACACTGTAGAAGTATTACAATGTGGAGTACAAATAAAATACATAGAAAACATACAAAAAACGAAAAATATTAACTGTAGAAACAAATTAATATTACATACACACAAGAAATAAAATTCGCCCACCCATGCAGAAAAAAAAACTCACAACAAACGAAAAATATTTACTATAGAACAATACAACAAGACGACTAAGAGGAGAAAGTCGATCAAGAGTAGTACCTGTATAGCCTCCTGTATAGCTTTCCCAACTTTAATGTTATGTCAGGTATGGTATATTTATTAATTAGAATCTGGTTACGTGTCCTGGGGGAATGAAAAGAAGAAACTTACAATATCTGAAATAACTATTCCGGATTCTTTTTACATCACTTTTTCTAAGGATGGGGAAATTCCTGTCGTGTAAAGGACTGAAAAACGGACTGAATGAACACAAAACGTATAGTAGAGTTTCGCCAGCGTCCGTCTGTTATATTTCCCTCGATTGGAAACAATTTTTCCGTATTCTTGTATTTTATTCTTGTATCGTATTCCGTAATTGTATTCCTTTAGGAATATCTGAAACAGTGCGCTGAGGAAAACTGGAAGATTATTAGTAAGCGTTTTGCCCAAACACCGCAAAGTGTCAACAGACGTAATAGAGAAATTAAGAGGAGATGAAGAAGTTGAAGCGAAAGATAGAAACTCACACTTTTCTCCATTTAATAAAAGGCCAATCTCAGAAAATGTATTGGAAACAGAAGATACCATTTTGGAGAGACCAGTCCCAGTCGGACTAATCAGGGGCAAATCTGGCTACTCTCCATGGAAAATTGCCTCCAACGGAAAATTTCTCCTTCGAAAAGTCCTCCCACATAAAATACCCCCCCCCCCTCGCCAGGAAAATTAACTTGGGACAATTCCATTCTCACTGAATTGCCCACCAGAAAATATCTTGTGGATGATTCCGCCTGAAAAGTTCTTCTTAGCACACTTTAGTTTGAAAAAGACCTTAATTTCTTATTGTTGTACAGATGATGCTGGAAACCCCTCCTCTGTGGAAATTTTTTTTCCGGAACTTCTCCTGTTGAAAATCCCCCCCCCTATCCCAAGATAGATACTCTAGACAAATCCAAGCAGATGGGAATTTTTCTGGACAATTGGCCTACGGTACCTTAACATCACCACATGTAATTGAGTTGGAAAAGAGAAAGTAAGACAAACAACGAATTTTGCATATGAATTCTGGCATATTCCCTCAGTGTTAAATTTTCCCTAGAAAGTTCGCCCTCTTCAAACAACCGTTTCTACGAGAAATAATCCCCATGGAGAATCCCGGTGCCGGTACTTATTTAAACTACTGGATATTTGGCAGTGTTTCTTCAAGACCCCGGTTTTATTTATTTATTATGTGCACCTGTTTGTTACATAATACTTAATTGAATACCTATGCGAATTTATCGAATATGACGTAATTTTGTGTGACTTGTTTTGATAGATCTTACGGGTCGCTAGTCAAACGGGGAACCCCCGGGTGTAAATGAGGATGACACATTGTGCACACGTGGGTGTTACATCATAGCTAATTGTTTACCTATGCAAAGCCTTAGCAGCCAATTCCAACGGGGCCCTAGGAACCAACAAGTATTATTGATTATTGATCTATTAGGCACACCTGGTTGTTGCATTGTTATTAATTGTTTGACGCGAACTAGACAAGGACAGTTTAAGTTTGGTATTGAAGTCAGTACGGTGCTACGTAAGCATTATTGCGCAAATGATTTCACTAGCCAGTTATCGATCCCATATTCAAAATTGAATGACAATGATTCACCTTATCGTTTCTTTGGAAGGTATTTCTGAGGATCCTGTTTTATTCCCCATATTTTTTCTTTAGTTTTTTCCCCCAAACTCTATTTAAAGCGCGGGAGAGGTTACTTCGGCTTGAAACAGTTAGTTCTACTTCTTCTAGCAAAAATAACGGAATACAGAAATAAACACAGGAAAAGAGAACATGGAAAAAATGGAAGGAACACGGAAAAAACATAGGAATGAAATATAAGCACACAAAAAATACATGGAATACAGAAAAAAGCTGGAAAACAAATAGGCCTATGGAAAGCACAAGGAATATATAAAAAAAATGGAAAAACATACAAATACATGAAAAATGGAAGGAATATGGAAAACGGATAAAGTGATAGCGTAACATGAGCATTTAATTCATAATTTTTTTTTTATTTCGAACGTAAGACCTAATTCGAATTTTCTGTGGAATACACCATTGAAGCAAATACTGAAACTAACGGAAGATATAACAAGAAATGAAATACCATCCATGGACCATGATTGTTATTGACACTCTGTGCCCCTTGTATTGTATTTCAAGCATGAATCCTTTTTTTTTTTGTAACACACATCCATATTTTAAGTAAACGCAACTCGTTTTGAAGCAAGCATTTGATTATTTTCATCTTGTTTCGAGCAAAACCACAGTTTGAGGCGTTGATTTGCATATTTTCTTCGATTTTCGAACAGAAACACAATTCACGCCAATGTGGCTCTATGTGGCTTTCCCGTGGCATCCTTTGGCACATATTATCATTTTAAAAGCATTTTCAGCCATTTTCCTACAAAAATAACCGTATAAACTATATAAACTACAATTGACCGTTTAAACGTAAAAGAAAATTCCCAATAACGTTTCTTCTAGAGAAAAAATAACCTTATAAGCCGTATAAACTAAATTCGACAGCGTTTAAACGTAAATGAAAATTCCCAATAACGTTTTATCTGACAAAAAAATAACTTTGTAAATCATAAAAACTAAAATCGACCGTATAAACTTACACAAAAATTCTCAATTGTATTTCTTCTGATGACTCATGGCACTCTGTGGCACGCATCATCATCACTTAAGCATTTTCAGACGTTTGAATATCCTTACATATGTTTTTATTTGAACAGTCTGACTTTCTATTTCATTGTTATATCGTGATATTCCAAGGCAGTTCACGCAACCGTGGCACTATGTGGCTGGCCCGTTGCACCCTTTGGCACACGTCATCATCACTTAGGTGTTTTCAGACGTTTGAACGTCCTGACAGATGTTTTTCCTTGAGCAGTGGGGACTGAAGTTCCCAAATATTTTATCTCTAGAAATATAGTGATGTACGTGGTTTTTTTCAGAAATTTAAAATACGCATGAAATTACCAGCTATTGAAATCATTTGCGCAATATGAATGTATGTGACAGGTAATATCACTTAATATTAAAGTTTAAATCTTACCGTATTTTTGCCTACGTGTGGGTCCTTTGAGGGGGGATGGCTTATTAGAGGTAAATTCAAGGGGACACAATACATGTGACTTAATTCCATATTTTGTTCATTTTTTATTGGTATTATTTTTTCTGCTGCTCCATTCTGATCATGGAACCTTACGAGGGGGCAATTTTGAAATATCCTAATATTTTCAGTCGACGCCTCTAGCGGCATACATGGCTTTCGAAAGATATTTAAAGTAAGTACGAAATTACCAGCTAGTAAAATCATTTGCGCAATGCGTGCGCATTAAAAATACTTTCTTTTTTCATCCTAGGTATTTTAGTAGCTTACCGGTGCTCCCCAATGTCAAGACATGTGGGAATAAATGAGGAGAAAAATATTGAATGAAATGAAATCAACAAGAATGGAGAGAAACATAGTTTTAGGTTGATTAAGTAAGAAACTAATGGAAGAAAGGGACCAAAACCACCCAAAGAAAGCTCAAAAAACATAATCAAGCTCCATGGAAGGGATCTACAGTATACTAAAAAGAGCTCACGAAGAGCAAAACAAAAGATAGAGAAAAGTTGCATCCCACTACAGGAATTCTTAGCATTCTTTGAGAAATGATAGAAAAGATTCTTCACCTGCCCTTATCCCCCCCCCATCGGGCCAATCTTCGGAGGCCCCTTATGCCATCCCTCCAGGGGCTCCCAATATCAATGAATTTCGTGCTAGTGAACATTGCTCCCCATGAATCATTTGATATGGGATTTTGAGAAGGAAGTTGTGATCTTCCATGCCCCCACCAACCCACCGGTTCCTCCTATTCCGGTTCCACCACTACTGCTCCCAGGTTACAGCGGTTCCAGTTCCAATTTTGCTAGCTCCCACCCCGGTTCAAGTTCCAGTTTCAATTCCACTGATTCCAGCCGTTGTCCCACAGGTTCCGGTTCTGACATTTCTGCCCCTCCCCCCGATTCCGTGGTTCCAAATCCATCAATTCTGCTCCGAATTCCGCCTGTTTCAGGATTTTTTTTTATGCGGCTGCCCCCGTGGTACTCTGTGGCTGGTCTTCGACAATAGCTAGTTTATTGCATGTTTTCAAACAGTAATATTTTTACATTGGAAGGATAAACAATTACATCTTACTTTAAAAACTTAAGATAAAATATTTCAAGAAAGTGTATGTACATGATAAAGTCATCGTAGCATTGAATGCTGACAAACACAAGTAAGTGAACTCTAAAACTGTAGCGGTTTTCAAATAATACCAGGACATCCCCCCTCCCTTGTAATATTTCTTCTGGAAAGTTCGCCCAGAAACTTTTTTTCCCATGAAAACTTATCGTGGAAAATCTTCCCTCGCTCCTTTACATAAATCCCACCCTAATAATGTCCAAATACTTTCCAATAAAGAATATTAGCCCATATGTGAAATTCTTTCTTTGGAGACTGTGGGAACTGGAAGAAAATTTGAATTGACGAATCAAAATAACTTGATTTTTTTCCCAAATACTAAAAGAAAATATAAAACAGAAGTGAAGACATTTTTTTATCCAGAAATTATTAGAACAAAAGTCAAGCTCAAAATCACTCAAATTTTGGCAGTTAGTCGTAATTTTTTGACCCCGTACGACAGTATAGGTTAAGAATTGGTTAAGAATTACAGTAGTCAGCCTTAAGAAATGCAGGTTGTCCACATAATTATATAGAAGGTACAAAACCATGATAAAAAAAACATGCCCGATAAGGAATTAAACCATTGACATCTTGATTCAAAGTCTACCGCTCTGCCGACCGAACTACGAGTTGTGGTAATCCAATTTAATGTACTTACTTCTGTTGGGCCATAATTGTATAACTTACCGCCCTTTTCCCAGGGAATCTGGAGGGTTATGTTATCACTAAAAGTATAGTTATTGGACCTTTCAGCTATGCTGAAAAAAGTGGCTATTTCAATATGTTCATTGGATGACTTTAGGGGAAGGTTGCCTTGTGGGTAGGGTAGGGGGGCTGCCCTCCAATATCAATACGCTCGATACCACGTACAACCCTTTCCCCGTGGTTTATGGTGGGTCATATCATCACCAAAACAATAGTTGTTGGATCATTGAACTATGCTGAGCCAAATGGCTATCTCAGAATTTTGATTGGATGAATTTAGAGGAAGGGGCCTTTTGAGGAGGAGGGCTGGCGTCCCTCCAATCTTATTGGTCACTTAAAAAGGCACTATTAAATTTATTTCTCGTTTGAATGAGCCATTAAACATCTCTATGATGTTCTGGTCACCCGCTAGCCCTAGTAGAAAAAAAGGAGACATTTTACAGAAAAATGACTTTCCTTGTTGTTCAAGATGGAGGACTATAATTATCCAAGTCAAGGTTTTTGACCATGCTGATTGCACTGGTGCACTTTTTATTTCGATCTGGAAGAATTTTTGAGGGTTTTCGAAATCACCATAAATCACCATCAACTTACTTTTAAGAATAACCGACACAGTAGTTACCATTCCTGAATCAGTGTGAATCAGTTTTTTTTTCTCAGCAATTTTTTCGCAGTAGTAATTTTTTCAAAATGTGTTTTTCAACTTTTGGTTACTATGGGTTGTGGTTTGCTCTTTACTAGGTTGCAGTTACTGCTGCAATCATGATTCCTGGATGGTCTTCCTGAAAAGTAGTTACCATTCCTGAATCAGTGTCAGATAGTAATTTTTTTCGCAGTAGTAATTTTTTCAAAACGTGTTTTTCAACTTTTGGTTACTATGGGTTGTGGTTTGCTCTTTACTAGGTTGCAGTTACTGCTGCAATCATGATTTCTGGATGGTCTTCTGAAAACTGGGTTGTGTTGAAGCTCATGGGTCATGTTAGAATCATCTCCTTCGCACAATCATGGAAATTTAAAGCTTTGAAAGGCAAATAAATGCATCTAGTTTCTCTTAAATTTCTAATTGTAAAGTATTTTCTTAATTGTCAACATTACTGCCTATACTGCCTGTGATTTGGAATGCTTATTTATACGTTTCATTCTATTTCAGTGAGTATCTGTTATTCAAGGATTTAGTCACTACTTCTGAAATGGATCAACTAGAATTTCGTTTGAAGTGGAACAACTACCTGGATGTATTTCATGGAGCTTTTTTATCTCTATCTAATAGTGAGCACTTCACAGATGTCACCCTATCATGTGACAGTCAAAGCATCAAATGTCACAGACTTGTTCTCTCATCTTGTAGCTCCTACTTTGAAACACTGCTTCTTGGGATTCCACACTCCCATCCTATTATTATTCTAAAAGATGTAAAATTTGATGATCTGCTAGCTTTGGTGAAATTTATGTATACAGGTGAAGTGACTGTTCTACAAGCTCAAACTAGTTCATTAATAAAAGTGGCTGAAATGCTTAAAGTTAAAGGTCTTGCTTATCCTGATGAAACAGATAACCTGATACATAAACCTAGCTATTCTTGTCAAAACGATCAAATGACTCCAGCTACTGTAAAGAGAAACGAAGTCGACCAAAACTCTGAAAGCAGCATATTGGCTGAACATTCTTTCAGTAAATTAGAACCTTCTTTAACAGATAGCTCAAATGAAAACTTGGTTAACTGTCCTGCTGAAACTACTTCCTCTGTTTATAATACTGCTTTTGCTGCAAGCAATTCACGTGTAAGTTTCATTGAAGTTTACTTTATTCAAAGTTCAGTGACCAAAGAATGGTTATGTATTTGATTTGGATTTCAGGAAGAACTAGGTTGAATTTAAAAGGTAGATACTCACGTTAAAGAATCTTGCTCTCCACTTGAAAATATAGAATATGCTTGATGAGAAATTTATTTACTTACTTATTATTTTTGATAGTAAAAATTACAAAGCATAACGTCTGATTTTGCTGTTGAGATTTTTCTTTTTTTATCCGACATTTCTTTTTTCTCACATTTTGTTTTTGTACAGTTCAAGGTGCAGTTCACAGTTCACGATGCAGTTGTACAGTTCAAGGTGTCAATGTGCTACCTGATCGTAGCCAAAACTGCTTAAATTAAATTTGTTCCTTCTAGAAGACAATGATAAAGGAGTTTAATAATATCTTAATAGTAATATTAATAAAATATAATAATAATATTAATAAGAATATTTTAAATAATATTAATAATATAATACCTTAATTTAATAATATCAAAGACCCCAGACCATGGATCTGGATAGATTCAACACTGATAGTTTGAGAAATGTTCTGAGAGGTAAGATTTGAGGTTAGGGCCCTCAGATTTTCAGAAAAAAAATCATCTTAAAAGATTTAAGATCTAAGCCTACTGATTAATAAAAAGAGAGCCTGTGGATACTCCATTTCCATCTGACTCTACACCTTGACCAATTATGCCAAACTACACTAGGTTTAAGTCACAGTTTATAGAATTATCCAGTAAGTTTATCGCAGATCATTTCTGGTCTTCATTCTTGGTGCGAACAAAAAGCTCCTCCCACTTATTTCTGCATTAGCGGGTTAGTCTGTTTCCGTCAATCAATGAGAAATGGTTGCAAAGTGCATTATTCGTAATAGCGGGTTTCCACTTATTTCTATTATAACTGTAAGTTTCGCGTCCAAGAGAAATCTGACTTGTCTACCCGTGAAAAGATCTATGCCGCTTATGTTTATATCTGCAAAAACGTTCTCTGGAGCACTCACACCTCGGTCCGGGTTTTTATAATGGGTGAGACAGGGAATGATCATACTGCTAATTCTATAAACTGTGGTTTAAGTGAATAAAATTCTTTCAATGTCTTTTTTTATGTAAAGATAAACTGATGTCTGCAGGTAATAGTATTGTCGAACATTTGTATACATGATCCATTTAAACCTTTCGAAGAAAAGAAACAAATACAGCACACTTATTCAAAACAAATCCAAAATAACAATAGCCCCCTACTCCCTTGGTTTTGGATTTTTCAGTTGGGTGAACCTTGATTGGTTTGCAATATTAACTCCTAGAGAGGAGTTAATACCCCTATCTTAGATCAGGGATTTATCATACACTATGTTTCAGAGGGTTGGCCCTTGTTCAGACCTTCTAGAAATTTACCAGAATATTGCTCCACCACATTGATTAAAATTCCAAGGAAACTACATTTTCAGGTCAATGTTTTCCCTTCTTTATTGAAGACGACAACGGGGCTTTTTTGTTTATAAAGCCTCCTGGCCATGTGGAACTTAATTATGTCCTTTCTTTTGTCTTTTTAAAGGCGGTTTTATTTCACAACCCTTGAACATCCTAAGATGAGGATGTGGCTAACTTACCTATTCATTTCTCTATGGTAGATATGTTCTAGCAAATTTGCTCAGGTATGGACAGTCACATAAAGAATTTCTCTGGAATAGCTATATTGATTTACCATAATTAATTTAAAAAATGCATTCATTTTAAATATATTATATATTAAATAAGGGTTTTTCTGTTTTTCAGACCAGAGACCAATATTCAACTATGCCAGTTGAAGAAACTGCTTCATCATCTGTCTTTAGCCGATCAAAGCGAATTAGAAAAATTAAATACTCAGAAGACTTTGAATATGCGAGTGCAGATGACATCCAGGAAAATGATTCAACGAAAAGGGTAATTTTGTCTTTATTTTTACGTCTTTTTATAAGAATAAGCTGTAGGACTTACTTATATATTAATTTTACCATTTCTTAATAAAAAAAGAACAAAAATGTATCCTTTTAGGGTGACAGTTGTTAGCGTGTAGCCGGCTTGCAAGGATCTTCACTCATTTAAAAATGTGGATGTAAAAGGAATGACAATTTAAATTTTGGCTTATTAGTTTTCCTATGTGGAAATTTAAACCATTAAAATTACCAAAGGTTTGGTTGCAAGTGTTTTTTGGCAACAGTTAAGTACCGATGTACCTGAACCAGGAAATTGGAAATTTGCATATTTTAAGTGTATATATGATCCATTTCTGGGTTCCGTTTCCAAAGGGAATTCTTCTCCATCATCCACTTGCATGGGCAAACCCTTGTTTGCCCATGCAATTGAAGCAATATTGTCAATTGCACTCTTGAATTTTGTTGTAAAGTGTTTATGAAATCAAATCAACATGAATGGAGAGAAACACAGTATTAAGTTGGTCAAGTAAGAAACTAATGGGAGAAGGGCACCATTACCACCCAAAGAAAGCAAAAAAAAACACAATCAAGTTCCTGGAAAAGGATCTACAGTATACTAAAAAGGGCGCATGAAGAGCAAAACAAAAGATTGAGAAAAGATTCTTCACCTGCCCTTAGCCCCTCTATCGGGCCAGCCTTCGGAGGCCCTCCATGCCATCCCTCCAGGAGGCTCCCAATCTCAATGAATTTCATGCTAGCGAACATTGCTCCCTATGAATCATTTGATATGGGATTTTGATAAGGAAGTTGTGATTTTCCATGCCCCCATCAACCTACCGGTCCCGGTTCTACCTATTCTAGTTCCGGTTTTGCCACTTCTGCCCCCTGATTACAGCGGTTTCAGTTCCAATTTTGCTGGCTAATAAATGGGTATTCGACTAGCCTTCCTCTTAGAACATATCATCTTATTTACATTTACTTATTTTCTTTTAGTGAACAGTTTACGTAATCTTTCCACAAAAAAAAAATTCAGAAAGCAATATCCTTCGGCCTGTGGTCTGTAGCAACGTTACTGAGTCTGAAGCCTAGAACACACGTTGCTTTTTTTGGTGCCGACTTGGTAAATCGGTTACAATTTGCAAAGCAAATGGCGCCCATTTGAGCTTGAGAAATTTTCTAGTTTTCGGTGGCGGTTTGCAAAAACGGTGCCGAGTCTCATTGTGATCATAAAAAAAAATCCTCAATTGTTTCCTTCTCTTCAGCATGAAAGTCCAACTAATAATAAGAATAGTTAAATAATTAATAAAGAAAGATTTTACAATATAATTAGTTTTTTAAATGAAATAAATATCTGAAAATAATAAAAATAATAAAAGAACTTAATAATAATAATAATAATAAATAATAAGTTGAGCTCAGTCATACAACTATCGAAAAGCTGCAGTTGACAAATCGTATGCACGATTTTTAGTTTTAAAAATCTCGCGCAAAGGGCACTTTTTTGTACTGCTATTGTTTGAGTGCTATCGCAAAGACTGTAGAATATCTTTAATCGCGCACTGAACTTAATTTCAGATAACATTTAAAAATCATAACTATCTCTAGTTTAATAGCCTATGTCGTTCTGAAACGCTTTATTAAGTCAAACAGCCTTTTAGCCCCAAGGCACAGTTGTCGTGTTTTTTTTTTTTTTTTTTTTTTTTTTTTTTTTTTTTACTGCGCATTTCTTAGAGTTGTTTTGGATAGCATTGCGACGTACAGGTTGGTCAGAAAAAAACACACGCTTGGTGATTTTTTTTTTTTTGAGAAGGGAGATGTAAAAAAAAAATTGCTAGATAAGTTGATTAACGAATATCAGAAACTCAAAGAAGTTTAAGTGTCAGGAGATTGGGCCATATTAGCCCGTGCCTTTAACCCTAAGCCGCCCTAAACTAAATAGTATTTTCACAAAACTTGAATTCATTTACGTTGAGAAAATTTCTACCTATTGATTTTCAAAATAGAGGAAGGATATTACCTTTTTAAGCCTAGTAAATCAAAAATGTTAAAAAATTTCATTAAAAGCTGAAAAAGTGATAGAAAAAAAAAATGTTCAACTAGTCTCTTAGCTACAGACAGGACCGTATCCAGGATTTTTTTTTCGGGGGGTGTTTCACACTATGATTTTTTTGGGGGGGGGGGGCTACACAAAAAAAACGTGAAAAGCGCATAAAAAAATTGTTTATATCCATTTTTATGTTTTTACCAGTCAGACAAACATTTCGGGGGGGGGGGCTCTAACACCCCCCCCGGATACGGCCTTGGCTACAGGGCATCTTTAAAACAGCCATTTTACCCGATATTTCCTACGGAGTAACTTATTTTACCAATTTTCCTGGCCGAGTTTTTTTTACGGTAACTTTACAACAGTAGCCAAGATGAAGACAATCAAGCGGCAAAAATAAAAAAGAACAGTGTAAATTGATGTGTTCCAAAAACTGATTTGGAACCCATTTTTCATTGCACTTTTTTTTAGAAAAGTAGGTGGGATTGGCCATACCGGAATTAAAATGTAACTCCGAACTTGTGCTTCACTGGGACGTAACTGGGGGAATAATACGGGCCTACCAATAAATAGAAGTGCTCGTATGCATTGGTGTCTGAAGGTGGAGAACCAGGCCTGCCATCAGTTTCCTAATTCGATGTGGTAAGCGATACTCACGATACGCGAGCCCATTATGGGAATTTTAAAAGATTTTATGAATATATAAAAAACCAAAAAAAAATTATTCCTTATATTGTAACTGGCTTTTCTTGGGCCATGGGGCATGTGATTCTTCAGGCACTAAATAAAAACACTTTAACACAGTATTTGAACTGATGTTACAATGTAATGTAAAAAGGTGGTAACATATATATAAAAAAAAGTTAATCTACCAGATTTTATTAGAAACAGGTTACTTCAAAGCTCGGGCAGTGACTATGATAATGAAACAGGAATTGCTGGATTGGATAAACAACACTGGACCAGCTTAAAAGTATTTCAAGCCATTAATATATTACAGATAAAGTAAAATCAGCAGCACAGGAGCTACTTAAATTTGTAAATCATTTTGGCCCAAGTTTTCCTTCAGATATCGGTTCCAATGACAGCATTATAGATAAAGATGAGTTTATTAATAATTGTGATGTTAATAAAAAAAAATCCTTTCATTTTTTTTTCTTTTCATGATAATGAGTGCTATGAGGGTAATGGCGAGAGAATTGAACCATTATTATAGTTTGTCATAGGCTAGAACAAATAATTATCATGCTATGCCCATTAACAACTGTAATAATGCTAAATGATAAATTGAGTAGGCATACAAATGGTTCAATAGAATTTTTTTATAATGAAAAGACATGTAAACAAAGTTGTGCTACGTCCTATGGACCCTGGTAAATTTTTGGATATAATTATATGGATTCCAACAGGATTACTTTCTTTACTACGTATCCCCCTAACCATTAAGTTGCTGACCCTAACTAACGAAAAATCATGTAGAACAACAAAATAAGAGGGAAAAGGAAAGCAATTTCCAAAAAGGGAATCTGTACAAGAGGTCTGGTAGAAAAAGCAGTATTAAAAACTAATCCCGCTTCAGAATATTTCAACACGTTTCACCAATTTGTCTCTTCCACCGGAAGACTTATCAGCTCAAAAAAAAAATGAGCGGAAAAAACACAAAATAAGCTACAAAAATTAATTTCGAACAGTTGGACAAATTTCAAGACTTCAGCAACGCGTATTCAAAGTTTTCTTCAAGTTGTTGCGCTTCGATTGTTGTAAGAAGAGCATCAATGGAAGGCAAGAAAAACAGTATGGCAAATATAAAACAAAAAATGGTGTCAATAACATCTTACAATTCAAAGATCCAGGCTATTTGATTCCTGCCAAAATTTCAGTTTTTTGTTGAACGAATGTAGTTCACATTGGATGCTAATATTTCAGAGCAGTAGCTTTTTTAATTTGCTTTTGAAAAAAAAATAAGTAAAACAATTATATTTTTTCCAATTGAAAAATAATGAATAACTTGAATCTAATAAAAGAACTCAGTCAAATAAAGAAAGCTGTATAAAATAAACATTCATAGTTTTGCATATGCTATAAAACTCTAGCATGGTAGTTCCAATTGGGCCCAAAACTAGAATTTGGCAGAAGTAGATAGGACTAATTGTTGGATTTATAAATTCGTTTCGGTTTCAAACCACTACATAGTGAATTTAAACTAATTGGTTTCCTAGCTTAAGGAATCCAGTCATTTCATTTCTGTACGCTGTGGGCGCATCTGTATCATTCGGTGGTCTAAAATTGCTGGAGCAAACCGAAATATCCTTTTTAAGTAAATTAGTAAATTAGCAAATTTAAGTAAATTAGAAGACTGAGGATTTTATTTTCATAAAAGCTAAAAGAGTTATTCAGTAACTTTCTAACCAGTGGAAGCAAATAAATTACTAAGTTTGAAATGTTAAATTTATATGGAAATAGTTTGATTCTTTAACCAAGGTTGTGCTCGATTTGGAATCTGTGATCCCAGGAACAGTAAGGAAGCATAGTTTTCAATTCTTCTCATATAATTTGTGTTGAAGAATAGATTTATTTAACTGGAGTTGCCTTATAATATTATTACTAATTTATGCTCTTTGCTTGGAAGCAAAACAGCGTCATCTATAATAATTCTTAATAGCGGATTCTAGAGTGCGCTCATATTATTAAATTTTACTAATAAGCGAGCAGAAGAGGGGAGTTTCTTGTCGCAAGGGCCGTTGTACCTGCCGGGAGTGTGACTCCCTTAAACTGCGGGGATCAGGTAGCAAGAGACTACGCTTCCCTCGCTTATTAGCTTAAATAGCTCTGTATTACGTCGTAGTTTATTGTACTGGCTCCTCCCCTCGGACTTTGATTTTGCATTACGGATTGTGACGTGGCTGTTGCGATGGGGAGTAATGAGAAGTTGGTTTGGAATGCGTTACTGAATTATGCTTTCCGTGCGATAAAAGCTGGTAATCGCTCGGAGGATATAGCGAAAAAAGCAGTCGAGTTTTTCTCAGAGGAAGCAATTGCAATGGCGAAGGAGTTATTGTGGCCCCTAGCAGGAATTACCACACGTGTTACTGCGCGATCGAAGAACACCGATGATATCCTGGACATATTAAAAGTATTTCGGGTTTGTGAAGATAAAAATATCTCGTTGCCGTGGTTTGTGATTTTCGAACCTGATGAAGTTCCGATAATCCCGGGAGAAGTGACGGCTACCCTAACCCGGAAAGTAAACGAATTGTGTGCTAAGTTCGATAGTTACGTGGATTCTAATCCCTCTCCATCGGTCTCTGCTATGCCTGCGGCAGAAACCAACACGATCATGTCGAAACTGTCATATGCGGTTGTTTTGAAGAATCCCCCGAAAGATCTTTCGAACCCTAGCGCTCGGAAATCCTATTTGGACAGAGTATGTGGTGATATTAGTTCGAACATTGTGGAGCTGAAACATAGGAAATCTGAATGGAGAGTAGTCTTGAACAACAAGAATGCTGCCGAGTCCCTGGCTGAGGCAGTGGGTAAAAGTGACTCAACTATAAGTGTTAAAGTAAAAACTCCCGCTTTCTTCGGAATAATCCGCCACGTTCCCACTGAAACTTCAGATGACAAACTGCGCTCAGTTGTACCGAACTGTGTTAAGGCCGTACAAATTGTTAGTACTCGGTCATTCAAATTACAGTTTGAAAGCAAAGCTCATCTCTTTAACGCAATGAACTCTCCGCCCATTTTTGGTTACGAGCGACTACCCATTACAGAATTTAAATTCTTACCGATGCAGTGCTACAACTGTCAGTCCTACGGACATGCAGCAAAATCTTGTGTAGATCCCCCGAAATGTTCAAAGTGCGGTGGAGATCATTCCAGCTCTCGGGACAATCCATGCCAAAATGCCCCCAAATGCGCTCTGTGTGGTTCTTCTCGACACCCGTGCTACAGCTTCCAATGTCCAGTAGCTCAGAAGCTAATTTCTAAACAATGATCGGTGATTCTATACGGGTTGTTTCATGGAACTTAAATGGTGGAGTGGTTGATAAAATGCCACTGTTAGAAGGATTGTTATGTTATAACGATGTACTCTGTGTGCAGGAACACTTCCTCTCGATTCAAGCCGTTAGTCTGCTTGAGCTAAACGATGGCGTCAAAGTATTTGCTACTCCTGCAAAGTCATCGGGCAGGGGAAGGCCGTCCGGTGGAATCGCCATTCTTGTTAGCAGCAGGTTTAATCCCATTCTGTATAAATCTTCAGACTTTTTTGTTGCTGTTAAGGTGCACAAAACTGTTATCCACTCTGTGTACATGCCAACAGACTACAGAGACAGTAAATCAGAAAAAAAATTTAGTGAAGCCTGCAGTAAGCTATCGAGTTCGGTGGGCAGCTGTTCTAGCCAGGGCCTTGAATGTATAGTCGCTGGTGACGTGAACTGTGACTTGACTGATGAGTCTAACGCTCGAGCACAGATCCTCCTATCTTCCTGTGACGGTCTTCGTCTTGCTAACAATGATCTGTGTTTTACTTATATCCATAACTCAGGCTCGACTTCATCTCTCGACTTCATGTTAAGTTCCATCCAATCTCCAGCTTGCGGCAATTCGCACGTAGATCTGAGCGTAAGCGCGTCTGATCACTTTCCAATTATAAACACTTTTCGAGTAATTCCTGCCTCTCCTAACCCCCCAACTAATGAAAAGAAGTGGAAAATCAAAACTAATTGGAGTAAAATTGACCTGGCTACTTATCATTACGTATTGGATGAGATTCTCACAAAGATTAAAGTGCCGTTCCAATTACTACAGCAGAGTGTATGTATTCAAGATGAAGAAAAAAAGCTGCTACTAAACATCTACTGTAGTGAAATATCTCACGCACTGTTATCTGCCGAGGCCGCTGCGGTCCCCATTCGTAAAGTCCGAGTGGGAACGGAAATTCCAAAGTGGTCCGAAAACCCTGCTCTAAGTGAAGCTTGTGGTCGTGCAAAATTTTGGCTTAGGCTCTGGAATGAGTGTGGTCGTCCGAAATCAGGTGTTGTAAATGAAGTTCGGCTGTTCAGCAAACGCAGATTGGCTAAGATTTTGTCTAAGCATAAATGTGAAGTGATCGATCAACATAGTCAATTGATAAGTAATGATCCAAATGCTGTGTGGAGATTTCTTAAACGTAATGGTGATCAGAATAGTGTCGAACCTGTGATCTCTGAGCAAGATTGGGTGTCCCACTTTACTTCTGAGTTCTCTCCACCCGAACAAGATCTTGAAGATAAATATGAAGTCGAACTTGATAAGTTCATGGAATTGCCTAGTTCTGATGTTGGCTACATAGTAACTGTTCCTAATCTGATTCGTGCAATTTCAAAATTAAAAAAGAAACAATCGAAAGGTGTCGACATGTTGTGTGGGTTGCATCTTGTACATGGTACTGCTGGTCTCCTGAGTCATTTAGAGCTTCTATTCCAAATTATCTTTAATTCTGGTCTCGTTCCCGACGTTTTTGGTACTGGAGTAATTACACCTATTTTGAAAAAAGGGAAAAATCCGTCTGAATGCGTATCTTACCGCCCTATAACTGTTTCGCCGGTTTTATGTAAGCTTATGGAATTGCTAGTTATAGATCATATTGCTTTTCAATGTTCTACCCCCGATAATCAGTTCGGATTTAAAAAAGGTGTTGGTCGCGAGCACGTCCATTATATTCTTGCTAATATATTAATAGAAGCTGATGAACTGAATGAATCCCTTATTCTGGCGAGTCACGATGTTAGACGTGCTTTTGATTCTGGGATACATCCCCAGTTATTAGTGTCAGCTCATAAACGTGGTGTGGACCGATCGGTTATTTTGCCTTTTCGGGATATGTATAAGAAGCTTCGAGTCCAAGTTAAAGTCCCGTCTCCTAACGGGCCGATTGTATTACCAAACGCTATTCCGGTTAGAAAGGGCATTAGGCAGGGGGCAATTTCGTCACCCCGGTTGTATAATAATAGTGTTCTCGAGGCCCAAAAGTTAGTGCAAATGAGCTGCATTTTCCGAGGTTTGGATGTAACATTACTTAATTACGCAGATGATATTTTTAATTTAAGTAGATGTTTGTCTCGTATTGAAGAAAATTTTCAGATTCTAGATGATGCTTATAGAGAGATAGGCCTATCTTTTAATGCAAGTAAAAGCGAGATTGTTGCTTTCAATAGGAGAAATGCAGATTGTATAGATCATGCTGTCAAATTTGGTGCTCAAGAGGTTCCACTGTCTGACTCCATAATGTACTTAGGAATGCCTATAGGTCATAACATGGCATCTACACGTGCTCGCCAAATAAGTAATTTCGCAGAAAAGGCACGTAAGGCTTACGGGGCGCTATCTTCAACTAAAGCGAAATATAATCGACAAATTCGAGCTAGGCTATATAATGCACTGGTGATCCCACACTTTCTGGCTTTATCACCGTTTTGGCATATATTTAGTGTTAGTGATAAAAGAAACCTTCGATCACTTTTTTACAAATATGCAAAATTTCTTTTAAATACCCCACCGTGGGTTAAAAATTCCAAGATGTCTGCAAGGTTCGGTATCACAGATCCGATTGCTGCTGTGACGAAACGTCGTTCTGAATTTTTGGGGTCGCTTGGGCCTAGTAGTCTGGCAATTGCAATTCGTCCTTAGTGAGTTTTTGTAATAGTGTCTTTATTTATTGGCGGTGTATCGTAACGTTTGATTTTGTTTTTGCAGTTAAGTGTTTTTTTTGTTTTTGTTTTTTTTCTTCTTCTTTATACTCCATTCGTGCCATTTGTGGTTTTATATCGAGTGGGTGAATAAAATTATCTATCTATCTATCTAAAAGAGGGGAATTTTCTTCTTTTTAACACGAAGCATTTTGAAAAATTTTAATTGTAACGAAATCAAATCGCAAGAAAAAATTTTAAAGATAGAACAACTCATTGGCTCTTATATATTCAAACATGCTGGTCAGCTGAAAAAATCTATAATCAACTCTGTAAAAGAATATGCGTTGTTTTTCTTTTTAGCTTCATTTATGAATTTCTTTATTTCATTTGTTATTATAATTTTTCCAAAAAAAGATTGAAATGGAACATCATTGTATGTTTCATCGCAAAATAAGAATTACATTTGAGTCTTAAAATTAGCAGTATTTCATTGACTGTTAAACTTCAAAAGCAGCTGGTTAAACAGAAATCATCATCGATAGCTCTGTTTAAAGCTGCTCTATTTATTTTACTTCATTTATGATATCTAATATTTCACTTTTTTAGCTTCGTCAAAAGTTGGTCGAATTGCAATTATTATCTCATCACGTTATCTCATCACAAAAAAAAATAAACTTCTAAAGAAAAAGGCAAAATTTTCAAAAAAAAATTATTAGCTAGTATATATTAAAAGTGGCTCCATTTTTCTTTATTTTTCTTTATTTGCTTTTTTAATATGTTTCTTCATTCTAATTACATAGATTAGCCGAAAAAAAGTGGGCAAAATTAGCAAATGCTGTTATATCATCTTAAATTAAGAATAACAGAAATTTCCTAACAGATCTAAAAACCAAGAAGATATCTGAAATTTTTGCCAAAATCTAAATAACATTATATATTGAAAAAATTGGGCATTGAAAAAACTCAATCGGCAACTCTATTATAAAATTTGCCATGTTTTATTTATTTACCTACCCTATTTAATATACCCCTCAGATTTTTTGTTTTCGAAAAAAAAGGTGCTTATATGATATTTTAATATAAGAGATTAATGCTCCTTTAAATGTTTTGACCCGGTCGACGTTTTCTGTGCTTCATAGGGGGATTAGAAGTTGGAATCATCTAGAACAGAATATTAAAAATAATAGTGATATTTATGTGTTTATAAGTGCAAATAAAGAAATCCTTTTTAATAAGTACGAATTTTAGTTCTTTTGTTGTTTGTTTTTTTAGGGGGGGAAACAAATAATTGAATAGCTAATTATGGCCTCTCGGGGAATGATGTTAGCAGTAAAGTTGAATTTGTTTTGTTGTAAAGTTTATGGTGCCGATTAGGATGTGCGATTTGTATTAGTTGTTTTCTAATTTATTTAGTCCTGTATTATGTTTATTGCATTTTTTTCACCCCCTCGGACAAGTTGTTCTACTTCTCGGGGTGGCTGTCAATAATGATATTGTTTTCTGGTTTAATAAATATATATCTCTCTCTCTTATAGCTTGTGCGAAAATTTAAGGGATGTTATAATTAAGCGTATGTGTAATTTCCCTGTGTGGACTTCGTTAGTTTCATCGTCCGAGCTAAACAATTTATGTAAAGTTCATTTGTGTTAGGCCTATGTTCAAAAAATAGTAACAACTAGATTAAAGGAATTGTTTTTTTTTCCGAAGTGTAAAGAATGAGTTAAGAAATTGTGAACAAATAACTATTATTGCTTCAAAAATTGAGTTCCAAACTCAAAATAAGTTTCTACAAAACTAGCTCAGATAAACTGATATCTCCCAATATCTTAAAAATTCAAAAACTCGTGCGTTACGGAGAATGCAAAACCGACCCCAAAAAAGAGGATGTATTAGAAGGAGAAAATGCTTTGACAAACCTGTATAAAACTAATTCCCATTTATAACTGTTAATAAATATTCAGCCACCTTAATAGTGACAACTTTCGTATATAATCGTAATTCTCAAAGAAAATCAAGCTAGCTCAGTTTTCAGTAAAGTTCAAGTTTTTCAGAATTTTGGAAATGTAGGTAATATCATGATCAATTTTATTCAACAGTTAAAAAAAAATATTGTAAGTAACAAATATATATAAACCTATAACAGTCTTGAGGGTGGTTTTTACGGGTTCTCCAAACCATCGTAGGCCGAATTACAGACTTGTCTTTTCCATTTTCTTAAAAAAAAACATCTTGAAGACTGTCATATGTCAAATAATAAATTACTTGGTTTGGTATTACTGTTCTTATCCCTATTTTCGTACCATCAACAACGTAAACTTACCTCTGATGTCTTTTTACGACTGGTACCGCCTTATCTCCTAGTTTTGTAGTTTTGCTGTAACTTTTTACAGTAAGCACAAAGTAAGAATCAGCAGTTTCTGCTCGTTTGAAGTTTCAACTTTAATCTTTTTTTTCTTCGTTACAAAAACTTAAAAAAAACATTGAACTTTATTTAATTGAACTTAAAAAAATTATATATTTATTATAATTATATATTAATTGTGTATTATTATATTAATTATATATAATTACCTTTCACTTTGTGGTGAATGTGAATCCTGGCGACTATGGACGAATCCAGCATCATGACATAGTATAAATTCAGAAGCTGAAATGATAAACATGTGTTGTCTGATATTTTTAAGTCGATCAGCTGTTTCATACAGAATTTTATACCTATTTGATCAATGATGTCTGTTTTGCAGTCAAAATTGATATTTTACTGCGGTGTGATCTGAACTATATAGTCCGGCCATATCTAAATGCAACACTATATGCCTAAAAGATTTTAGAGATATACAAGGTATTCAGGAAAATACCTTTTTTGGGTATTTTCTTGGGGGAAAATTGAAAATTAATAAAATTGCACCGCCTTCCTGTATTTTCTGGACGACGCCCCTGATACTTGTACAATTTCTGCTTCAATTTTCTCCCAAACTTTATAATCAAGCAATAAAGCAGCTCTGTGAATAAGTTCTTTCTTTTTTAGAGAAGCCTAAAAAACATTTTGGAAGACAGATTCAATCTAGAAGTGCCGATAGAAAAGGTCAGGACGACTTTTGGAATTAATCGGTTTAGCAAAATAAGTGTGACTAAAAAAGCTTGCACCTCTTTAATAAGATGTTATTTTAAGAAAGAGTGTCACATTATTTTTGTCAATAAGAATTTAACCAAAAAAATCAGGATTTACGCAAAATGCAATCTCAAAGGATGTAAAGCAAAATATGTGTTTGCTTCTATCCGTAGTATTGACGAGATCATGAGTAGTACGGACCTGGCAGTTTGTTTTGATGTAGAGCAAACTGGGAAAATTTGCCACGACAAATCAAGGAAGGTTGAAATGGAGCTTTCCAGCGTTATTCCAGCTGAATGGAACTCCATTATGGCAAATTCCTGCAACATAATGGAAACAAGTGTCAAAAGTGAAATTCAATGAGTCCCCCCCACCACATCCTTTCCCCCCCCCCACCACATCCTTTTCCCCCCATATGTAATGAATCGAAATTTTGAGATAGCCATTTTGTCTTAAATTGTCAAAATGTCAAATGATTATTCTTCCGGAGTCGACGCCCTTCCCCACATACCCCGGGGTGAGGGCTATGAGCTACGTATATTTCTCGCTGTTAACATATAAGGTTTAAAAGGCTGGACCATGGGAATTTTTTAGAGCTACGGGTCAGTGATCACTTCCTTATTTAACGCAATACGGTTAAAGGGTAATGGCGTTTTTTTCAATTTTAGATTCCTTTTAATCTTATTTCCTTATTTAATTTTATTTGTGTCTTCATTCATAATGGGAGATTTAAAATGGCAACGGTGAACTTGTGTTTGTATTATGAAAATACTGAGCAAATTGTGGGATATGGGATTGAAATAGCATAATGGTAACAACTTTCCATTTAGCTGATTTTCTATATTCACAGTAATTTTAAGGAGGGGATTGGTTTCAAAAAGTGGTTGCACCTTTTATATTATAGGCAGTGCAGTAGGGATGTCTTTCTAACAAGCGATACGGGCACAGTGTACTATTCAAGGCCGTATCCGGAGGGGAGTTTGAGCCCCTCCCGAAATCTTTTTTTTGACTCGTAAAACGTAACAAAAATGGATATAAAAAGTTTGTGCATGCGTTTTTTGAGTTTTTTTTGTAACCCCACCCCCCTAAAAAAAATCATTGAGCAAAACCCCCTTCGAAAAAAATACTGGGTACGGCCTTGTTACTATTTATTTATTTTTTAACAAGGGCACTTCGTATAGGAGGCGTTGCTGAATAATCTTTGAAAGGAGCTCATTCGACAAAAAAATCAAAAATTCTAGCTCCCTATTTTAGAGTCATAAGCAACTGGAGGGTAACGAGCCCCCCCCCCCCAAAACCCTTTCTTGCATGTATGTATCTGATAAAAATTTTGAAATAGCCATTTTGTTCAAAATTGTCAAAAGATCAAGGAATTATGACTACGGTGTCAAAATCCTCCTCCTCCCCACATCCCCCTGGGCAAGGGCTGTAATTAATATAAATTTACCACTGTTGACGTATAAAATTTAAAGGTTTGAATCATGGGAATGTTTGAGAGGCACGAGTAGGGGTCATTTTTTGTATTTAAGATAATATGGTTAAAGGCTTTTATATTCTTTTTATTCTTATTTACTACATTCATAACTGGAGACTGAAAATGGAAAAACGAACATGTGTTTATATGATGGGAACACTGAAAGAACTGCGGGATTGGACTGATATACCATAATGGGAACGACCGATTGTTATGTATAAGTTACCGTGAATGTTCGAAATTCATGACTATCCGAACTACGGAATTTTCGGATTTAGTCAGGGTTGTTAGTCAGCTTTTTCAATTTAGTGCAAGTTTTTATGATGACAAGTTAAGTTGGGTTAGCTCAGGTTTTAACCTATTTCTGATATTTATTACCAAATTTAACCTAACGTAGGCTAACCTAAACTAACATAATCTAACCTAACTTTTACCATCAGATCTTGCATAAGACTGAAAGCGCCGACTCGTAAAGCTAATTGAATCTAAAGGGCAGGGCACACGTAGCTGATTTCGGGAACTGATTTCCAAATCAGCGCCGATTTTAAAAGACATCGGCGTCGATTTGAGCTTGAAAAATTTTCTAGTTTTCGGCGCCGATTTATAAAATCGAGCCGATTTTAATCATGATCATCACAAAAAAAAACAGGGATATAAATAAACAGTCAGCCAGAGATATATGTGGTGAAAGACCCTGCTACTGAGCTGAGATCAATCATGCAACTATTAATAAACTCCATTTGCCGATATGGATCCATGATTTTTTGTTTTGAAAATCTCGCGCAATAAATTTTTCTTACCGCTATCGTTTGTCCACTGATGCTGAAATCGGTTCCAAAATCAGCTACGTGTGCCCAGCCCTTAAGCAGAGAAAAAGGAATTTCGGACATTCACCGATGAATGTCCACATTAACGAGATTTCGGTCATTCACGGTAATATATCTATAATCAGCTGCCCTCTGGGTATTTTGGGGTCAGTCTTTTTTTTACCTTTCCATCTTGATAATTTTCTTGATAAGAATTAATTAATTCCCATTTTCGTATTGATTTTATGCAGTGGAAAATCTCTGGGAGAGGTTGCAGTGTCGGAAAAGCGACCATGACATTTGGAAAAGAAAATTAGTAAATAGTTATTGCAGATTAAAATTTGGAAAAGAAAATTAAAATAGTAGATTAAAGTTTGGAAAAGGAAAAAAAAAATATTAAATAGACCGGATAAACTGAACACACATTTTTAGAGGAGAAAATCAGATTGAAAAAATCTGTATATTTTACCTATATAGTTCTAACACCTGTATAGTTTAGATGTAAGAACAAACCCCTCCCCTTCTTTTATTCGCTTGTACTTATATATTCTTGTTTAGATTGTTTGCTACCTTATAAACGCAGAAAGTTTTTTTTCACTGTTTTTAATATCTGTAGTTTATACTGTTGTGTATATTTCCAAGTCTTTTTTTTTAAGTGAGAAATTAGGCTAAATTAGCTTTTTATTAACGTATTGCCCAAAGTTATGTTCTGGTAATGTTTTATGGTTTTTAGAAACGTTGTTTTTTTTTATGGATTTATCATTTACCAGAGCGTAATAAAAGTGTCTTACCCAACCCGTAGTTTCCGTTTTTTTTTTTTTTCTTGTTGTTTTTAGATTTCATGTATAGTTTTGGTTTTTGTAAAACAACGAATAATTCAACACTGGGGCCCAAAATAATTGTTTTATATGTCCTTGAGCCAGTGCCTGCTATTCGTGAGCTGAACCAGGCAAGTTCACTGTAGGGTATCCAGGCTTAACCCTCCAGTGGAATCCAACATTTTCTAGTATTTCGTGGCACTTACTATTCAAAGTATGAAATAGAAAACTGGTTTCATTAATTGCCCCCCTCACCCCAAATAAAATCATGCGTTTGTGTATGAACTGAGGTGGGTTTGTATAGTCTATCAAACAGTTCGTGGTAACGAACTGTAAGTAAGGAGCGACCCGACTCAATGGTAACCGAAACTCTAAAAAACGAAATTTTGATACCAATAGATACATCAAAAGAATCAAATTGATTTTAATGCTGATTTCAAATATATAAGTTTCATCAAGTTTAGTCTTACCCATTAAAAGTTACGCGCTTGAGAAACTTTGGCTGATTTTAGAAAAAAGGGGGAAAGACCCCCTAAAAGTTATAGAACCTTAATGAAAATCACACCATCATATTCAGCGTATCAGAGAACCGCACTGTAGAGGTTTCAAGCACCTATCTACAAAAATGCGGAACTTTGCATTTTTTGCCAGAAGAAAGATCACAGATGCGTGTTTATTTGTTTTTTTTCTGTTTTTTTTCCAGGGGTGATCGTATCGACCCAGTGGTCCTAGAATGTCGTAGGAGGGCTCATTGGAACGGAAATTAAAAGTTCTAGTGCCCTTTTTAAGTGACCAAAAAAATGGAGGGCAACTAGGCCCCCTCCCACGCTCATTTCTTCCCAAAGTCACCCGATCAAAATTTTGAGATAGCAATTTTGTTCAGCATGGTCGAAAATATGATAACTATGTCTTTTAGGATGACTTAATCCCCCGAAGTCCCTGGGAGGAGGTCTAAAAGTTATGAGTTTTACCCAATGTTAACATATAGTATTGGTTAATCGGAAATATACCGACGTTTTCAGGGGGGATTTTTCTGGTAGGTGGGGGGGGATGGTTCGGGGGTTATACGGGAGGATCTTTCCATGAAGGAAATTTTCATGGGGGAAGCGACACTGCTATGAAGGGGGCGTCGGATTTCCAAGCATTATTAAAGAAAAAGATAAGAAATTAAATAATAAAAAAAACAAAAAAAAAAAAAAGTTTTTCAACTGAAAGTAAGGAGCAACATCAAAACTTAAATCGAACAGAAAATATTACGTATATGATTGGGTTCACCCCCTAGTCAATACCTTGCTCTTTAAGCCAAAGATTTTTTAGTACTTTCATAAGAGCTATTTATTGTAATTAACGGCCTTTGTGATTAAGGGGTCCTTTTTAAAGAATTGGAACAAAATTCGAACTTTAGCTTAAAGAGTAAGGTATTGAATAGGGGCGAACCCCCTAATATACGTATTAAAAATCTATGAATATAGAAGTTCGTTACGTAAGTTAATTCGTAAGTTGCGTATGTTTATTACTAATAAAAACGTTCGTAAATAAAATTAAGCAAGTTTCGAAAAAGCCATTTAACCAAATGAAATTAAAATTAATATACAAATTTTGTTTTAATTATTCATTTACGGTGAGCCAAAATCAAAACCTGCGTTAATTCAAAAACGTTCAAAAATTAAATAAAAAAAACTTAGTTTTTTAAAGTTAGTTAATAAAGTTTTTTACTGAAAGTAAGGAACTACGTTAAAACTTAAAACGAACAAAATTTATTCCGTATATGAAAGGGGCTGTCCCCTCCTCAATGCCTCGCTCCTTACGCTAAAGTTTGACTTTCTCACAACTCTATTTTTTTTCAACAATAAAAAACTTTAGCGTAAAGAGCGAGGCGTTGAGGAGGGGAAAGCTCCTTTCATATACGGAATAATTTCTGTTCGTTTTAAATTTTAACGTTGTTCCTTACTTTCAGTTAAAAAAACTTGTTTTTTTTTATTTAATATCAGAGAGGACTGACTATTTGAATTTGCTCCGGCAAACTTTTGTTTTGCTTTTTTTGTGGAAAAATGTTTTGTTTTGCTTTCTAGTAGACAGTAATAAATACTCTTTTAATTGAAAGGTATTAAAGTAAACACCGGAACGACTTCCCCTATCCTGGTCCCAATTTCAAATAAGGCCCAGCACTGGAAGCAAAATAAGGGTATGGATTGAATTCAAGCAGCAGCATCTGCTGCAGCGCAAGTTTTGGGTTGCATGTGACGCGTAGTAACTAGACAGTAGATAATTATCACGTACTAGCAGGAAGAACAAATTTTTTCTGTCCACACTAAAAGTCTACACCCATCCTGAAGCATTTAAGGCAGGCAAGAAATTCACTCTGGCTGAGAGCAGGGGCGGATCCAGGATTGTTTTTCCGGGGGGGCGCAAAATAGGTTGATTCGATAAACTTGCGTTAATTAAGGAAATTACACTACTTTAGACTACGTTGGGGGGGGGAGCCTCCCCCCCCTCTGGATCCGCCACTGGCTGAGAGAAAGAGGTCTGTGATTTTTAATGGAAAACTCTGCTCAATCAGGCATCGGTTTCAGATTGAAATTTGACCAAAATATAAGATTGCCCTGTTGCAAGAATATATCCTTAGAATAATAATACATTTTTACCAAAAATCTGTTAATCCATATATATAAAAACGTTGAGGCAACACCCTAATGATGTTAAACAAAGTAACGCTGGAAATGAAGTGAAAAAATACATTGCGAAATTACACCTTAGTGATGAGAAAATTTAAAATTATCACAATTTTTATATTTGAAATCTGTAAGAAAAATGTTTTCTTGTTGTAAGAATAATATAAAATGTAATCGAAAGCTCTTTTACGAGGTATCATATTTCGGGTTTGTATTGACAAGTGGGGGTCTTTCTGGGACGACCAGGCAAGGCCGCACCCAGGATTTTTTCGGAGGGGGTCTTACTCAAAGATTTTTTCGGAGGGGGGGGGGGAACGCTGGTGCGATCACGTCTCTAAGCTATTCCTTGCGAAATAATATTTTTTCAACGGAAAAAGCTACCGATTTCACGTGAATCAGATATCAATCGACTCCCTAAAATTCAGTGAATCGACTGTGATAAAAATCCCGACTGCAAACCTCCATCTCGTCTCATTCCTGGATTTTTCATTTCAAAAAAATGGCTACTCCGCTGAGCAGTGTTGTCAGAACTGATTTTTAAATTTTGAAGGTGTGCCCGAATTTTACAGTGCAGTGTTGCCACGTGCTGTAGTGAATGTACAAAAGTCCAAAGCCCAAAAGTAAAAGACGACAGTGCCGATTTCCCGAATAAGCAAGCAGAAGAGGGGAGGTTTCTTGTTGCAAGTGCCGTCGTACCTGCCGGGAGTGGGGTCTCCCTTAAACTACGGGGAATAGGTAGCAAGAACCTACGCTTCCCTTGCTTATTGGCGCTGAATATGGCACAGACGAATTTATATCCCAACCAAACTCTGAACTTTCTCCTGTCAAACAGAAAGCTGTATATAGCGTTACTGTTAAAAATAACTTGCGATTTCTTCGAGTGAACAGCATTACGTGACACTAAATTGGAGCTAATTCAGATAACATTCCCTGCAAGAGCCTTTCTAGCTACGAAAAGCTGAACGAAAAATTCAGCGATTTCAGAAATCCTGGATTTGCTAGCTTAATGCGATCGGAACAGCATCCAACTTACAAATTTTAGTCTTCACTCATCCTTCCCAAGTTCCACTGGTCCTCGAGAGCAATTTCTCTATCCTGTTAGGAGAAATACGGGATCTGAAGAACTCTATGTTCGTGGTCAATAAGTATACGATAGGTGTTAAATTGACTGCCTCCCCAGACATTGGCGCTACTACAGCAGCAAACAACGAGCAACCGATTTGTCCTGTAATCGTCGAAGACGCTCCATCTATGGACCCCCCGACTAGACTACAAACATTTGGTCAACTGCAGTCTGAAGATGGCATACAAGGGGTCAGGCAACTGAGAAATAATAGGCTTCAAGTCAAATTCAGTGACGTTGTAAAAGCCAAAGAATTTTTGTAGTGAGGCCCCTAGCGTCCTTTCCGCAAAATTGCCAAGTGGCAGCCAAAACAGCATAAAGTGCAAACTGAGGGAAGAAAAATCGTTTGGCACAATAAGAGGACTTTCTGTCGATGTGGATGCTAACGAACTGGTAAAGCATAATCTAGGTCTTGTAGAGGAAGCTCTCCGTTATGGACAAAGCAAATCGGTCAGAATGACTTTCAAAAATAAACTGACCATTAACTTTACTATGTTTAACGGAATCAAGCCTGGATATGAATTTTTCCAGGTAACAAAGTACAAGAAGGCCCCAAGAAGATGTTTCAGATGTCAAAGCTACGATAATCTCATTGAAAACTGCAAGAAGAGTCCTAGATGCTCTAGATGTGCTGGACCTCACACTAGTAACAAAGACACGCCATGCAACGAAGACCCAAAATGCGTTTCTTGCGAAGAATCTCATGTCTGTTTCAGCCTAACATGCCCTAAATTAAGAGAGATTCTAAAAAACAAGAGTAAACAATGAATAGGTCTCTTAAAGCTATTAGTCTGAATACCAACGGTTGTCGCAATAAAGAAAAAGTCATAGACGATCTTCTCCAGATTTATGACGTAATGTTTATCCAGGAGCATATGCTTTCTGGACTGAATACAAACTTACTAAAACAGATCCCGGTCTCACGATGTCTTCATACAACCCGCAAGATCTACGGCAGGGCGTCCGTCCGGAGGCCTGGCAATATACGCTAGGAAGGAACTATCGGCTAAGCCGTCGATTAGAAGCAGTAATCCATTATGTGTCTCTGCTGAGGGAATCGAGTTCATCAATGTATACATGCTCTCTAACTACAACAATAATGTCTCTCTAACGAAATTCTCAAAAGCAGCAGATGCCCTTGAACGACAGTTGGAGTCTCTTGAGCGTAGTGGGAGTAAGTGGCTAATAGCTGGGGACCTCAACTGCGACCCTACCAAGGACCATATTCTGTCTGATATCTTTCTAAACTGCCTCCCAACCTCTTACAATATCTGGCCGAAGTCGCTGGATTTTACGTACACCCATACTAGGGGTCATACGTCAAATATTGACCATGTGCTTTCATCCACATCCATCCCTGGTCTCCCAGTTACAGTATGTACTGACGATCCGATTAGTGACCATGCCGGAATTTCGTTCCACCTGCATTCAGCACAGAGCACTAATAACGCCTGTTCAAGAAGGTGGGTCTACAAGCAAAACTGGCAGAAGTGTAATATTGCTCTATATATTGCCACTGTTGCTTCGGTCCTTAGTTGCATAAAAGTTCCGTTTCATCTACTCTGTACTGGTCCTTCAAACATGGCAGCCTCTTATTGAACTCAACACTTACTATCATCAAGTTATCCACGCTCTGAAAGCTGTCGAATCGAAAGCGGTTCCTACAAGAAGAGTCAAAATTGGGACAGAGAAACCGATGTGGTCTGAATCCATCGAACTCCTGACGGCTAAACGACGTGCTAAAATGTGGCTAAACATTTGGACTGCTTGCAGAAGACCGTTACGCGGGACTGTATTCAAGCTGAAACGGAGTACAAAACGCAAATACAAAGCTGAGATGAAAAAGTACCGTATTATCGGGCAACAGTTCACTGAGAACAAGAAATCATGGCGAAGTATAATGAGACCGGACGACCGTGCACCTAATACTTCTCTGAGACTGCATGACTGGCACTCTTACTATACTTCGGTATACGGAGACGAGAATCTTGCCATAACCAACCAGTATGAAAAGGAAGTCACCAGCTGGCTTGCGCGCTTCTCGGGACAGCGCTGTGTTGTTCCCATATCCCTGGAAAAGATCAAAATCGTGGTCAAAAAGACACTTTCCAAAGGAAAAAATGGGAGGGATGGCGACGGTCTCACAACAAAACATCTGAAGCACTTACCTGAAAGTTTCTATTCCCACCTTCAGCTTATCTTCCAGATGTGCATCACCAGGGGTTTTGTACCAAATAGTTTCCTGAAAGGAGTCATCACTTCTATCGCCAAGAAAGGAAAAGATCCCAATGACTGTAAATCTTACAGACCCATAACAGTCTCTTGCATCCTGAGCAAAGTGTTTGAGTATGTGATCTTCTCCGAGCTGGATAATGGAGATTTCAGGGATAATCAACTTGGATTCCAGAAAGGTCTCGGTTGTCCAGAGGCTCATCGCCTTCTTGCTAACATACTTATGGACTCATGAGAGAAACAAGTCGCTTCTCTATATGTGTACTATAGATATTTCAAAAGTGTTCGACAGCGTCAACCACATGCAAGCAATAAAATGCTCTACTGCTGAGTGGTGTAAGTGCAAGCATAGTGAAAACATTGAAATTCTGGTACGAATATTCAATAGTTTCTGCCAAATGAAAAGAGAGAACATCAGATCCCGCCAAAATCAAAAGAGGGTTGAGGCAAGGGAGCGTTCTTAGTCCTCTCATTTTCAAACATGCGGTTTCCAAGATTCTGGACCGCATCTCGCCCTCCCTTCTACTTCACGGTACCGACCTGTCTTACCTTGCATACGCTGACGACGTCCTTCTGCTCAGTAGATCGAAAGCTGACTTACAAGATAACCTGAGTCGACTCCACAGTGACTTTCTTTCTATCAGGCTCTCTATCAATATAGAGAAGTGCGAGTTTTTAACCTTCAACGCACCTAAAAGTGATTCTGTGACCCTCGGCAATCATGCAGTCCCTGCTGTGTCTGAACTATGATATCTGGGTATCATGATTGCAGAAACGATCGGTAAAACCAGGCAATCCATCGTCAAGCAAACAACCACCGCCATTAAACGTGCTTACGGGTTTCTAGTGCCGAACCGCGGACGTTACTCTAGGAAATATCTAGCCTCAATTTATAGTTCAGCTTGCCAGCCACATACAATCTACCTTGCCGGTGCATCCCATGTGCTGACAGTGAGAGACTGTGAAAAAATCCGAAAGTGCTACTATAAGTATGCAAAATGTTTACTGTATATATCCAAGCAATACAGGAATTCTCGACTGGAAAAATATAGACTTCCGGATCCATCCAAGCAATGGTCGACCATTCGGGACAATTCAGTGTTCAAAGTCAGATTGATGAGACGTCGTTTTTCACCTGCATTTGATTGAAGTTGGTTTCCTTTTTTGTTGTGCTCCACTATAATCTTTTTGTAGATGGTGGGTAATTAAATTATTATTATTATGAGAAAAGGGGTTTGTTATAAATCATTACTTAATAAGTGTGCATCAGAAGATTGATAAGATGAAAATTAAGCTTGATCTGTCTTGTTTATTTGATTATCTCCAATTATATGAGTAATCTGATAATTGTGCGAAAGGATGATGATTTTGAAAATCTTAGACTTGAAGAATGTTTATCCGAGATTTAAGATTCTGATATGATGCTGGGTATAAAGTGCAAGTTCTTTGTAGAGAACATTGACCTTCTTGGGTTTTCTATTTTTCTTTGAGGGATCAGCTAACTAGCTAAAAGGCTTTATTGTATCGGCAGGATACTCAGACAAATGTCATTTAATTACGCAGTTTTGTAGGGTTGATGAATTGGTACCGCATGTTTAATTCAAGTCATCCCTGAGATATTGACAGCAGTAAGGCTGTATGCAATACTACACGAACAGCGTTTAAAGCGATCAGAACACGATATATTCCGACCAAATGCAGAGACTACAGCTTGAGGAAGTAAATCATGCCATTGTTCATGCAAGAATTAGGTAAATGATATACCTTTTGCTACCCTGTATTTATGTTGATCAAAGACCCAAATTATGGTGTTCGCCCAGTAGCCTATAATATAGCATTCAAATGGTCTGAAGAGTCTTAACTCAGGACAATAATATCATAATAAATCCACACGACAATAATAAGAATTTTTTTTTTTTTATTTGGATTGAATGAAACGGGTTATGTTGAAATTTTAATCTCTTAACAAATTTTAATCTCTGAATGCAAACTCTCACACCACATTATATAAATGTCCAAATATGATTAGAATGCATTCATCCTTCACAAGCCGATTGATTTGATTGATCTAATTTCACTTCTTGGCAGTGGTTACTATAATACACACCTACCAAGTGAGAAGTACAGCTAACATAAAATATTGTTTGGTATTGGAGTATATATTAAGTTGAAACTAATAAAGTCGTAGGCGCCGAGAATAGAATTTTAATATATTAATCCAGAACAATCCCTAGAAATCCAATTCCTTAGAAATCAAGTAGTGAGGAGGTTACCGTATGGATTTTACAACGCCCATAGTGGGTATACTATTGGAGCTACTACAAAAAAAGTCGTATAAATTTTAGGCTATGATACGGCAGCCCTTCATCCGTGTCCCAGCCTCCAAGGGTCCCAATTCACCTCCCCCGAATTTTTGACCCCTCACCTCATTTTTTTATACTGTTTTTGAAGTTTCATTTTTTTAACTTTTAGTTTTTATTTCTTAAATTTTTTTACAGAATTTTTTTTCAAATTTTTTTTTGCATGTCTTAAAATGACATGAAATATACTTAAAACAAAAAAAATCACTTCTAATATTTTCGAAATACGAAATAAGAATGATAAATATGTTTGTCGCGATTTTTCCTATTAGAAAAAGAATGTTTGTAGCAACAATTTTCTTCTTTTTTTACTGAGAATTTCGAAAATACCAAATGAGATTTTTGTTTTGTTATATTTCATGTCATTTTAGGACATTAGAAAAATGAGTTTAAAAAAATTTCCAAGTCCAAAAAAATACGAAACGAGGATGACATAGATATGTTAGTCGTGATTTTTACTATTAGAAAATTAATGTTTTTAGTAGCACTTTTGCCTTTTTTTGACTGATTTTTTTTTACTTTGAAATTATTCAACTGTTTTTTTATTTCATTTATTCGGCTATACCGATGGTACTCTATGGCTGCTCATCTTACCAGCGCTTGCGGTAACACGTTACCCAGTGATAAACCTAATCGCCAGCTTTCGGGTATTAGCATTCAACGGAAGGTCAAAAGAAAGGTCTCTTTCTCAGTCTCTCTCTCTTTCTCTTACAATGTGTGTTTGTAAGTTTTTTCCTCTCTCTCTGTGCCTGTGTGTCTGAGTGGATGTTCGCTTGTCTCTTTGTCTGTCTGTATGGGATTTCGCGTCTGAGTCGGTGTGCGTTTGTAGGTATTTTTACCTCTCTCCCTCTCTCTCTGCCTGCGTGTCTGAGTGGATGTTTGCATCCCTCTGTGTCTGTCTTTGTTTGATTTTATGTATGACTATGTGTGTTTGTAGATATTTTTTCCTCTCTCTTTGTGCCTGTGTGTCTGAGTAGATGCTTGCTTGTCTCTATGTCTGTCAATGTATCATTTTGTGTCTGACTTTGTTCGTTTGTAGGTATTTTTCCATCCCTCTCTTTCTCTCTGTGCCTATGTGTCTGAGTGGATGTATGCTTGTCTGTATGTCAGTCTTTGTGTGATTTTATGTCTGACTCTGTTCGTTTTTAGGTATTTTCACCTCTCTCTCTCTCTCACTTTCTCTTGCTCTCTCTCTCTTTCTCACTTTCTCTTGCTCTCTCTCTCTTTCCAACTATCTCTTGCTCTCTCTCTCTCTCTTTCTCTCTCTCTCTCTCTCTCTCTCTCTCTCTCTCTCTCTCTCTCTCTCTCTCTCTCTGTGACTGCGTGTCTGAGTAGGTGTTTGCTTCTTTCTCTTTGTTTGTCTTTGTGTAATTTTATGTCTGACTGTATGTTTGTTAGCATTTTACCTTTCTCTCCCTCTCTCTCTCTCGCTCTCTATTCCTGTGCGTCTCAGCGGATGTTTGCTTGTCTCTGTCTATGTCTTTTTTATGATTTTGTGTCTGACTCTGTGCATTCGTAAGTATTTTTGCCTCTCTCTCTGTACCTGTGTGTCTGAGCGGATGTTTGCTTGTCTCTATGTCTGTCTGTGTGATTTTGTGTCTGACTCTATGTGTTTTTAAGTATTTTTGCTTCTCTCTCTCTCTCTCTCTCTCTGTGCCTTTGTGTCTTATCGGATGTTCGCTTGTCTGTATGTTCGTCTTTTTGTGATTTTGTCTGACTCTGTGTGTTTGTGAGTATTTCTCCTTCTCTGTCTCTGTGCCTCTGTGTCTGAGTAGATGTTTGTGCGTCTCTATGTCTGTCTATGTGTGATTTGTTTATGACTATGCGTTTTAGGTATTTTTGTCTATCTCTCTCTGTGCCTGTGTGTCTGAGCAGATGTTTGCTTTTCTCTGTTTGCCTTTGTGTGATTTTGTGTCTGACTCTGTGCATTCGAAGATATTTTTGCCTCTCTCTCTCTCTCTCTTTCTTTCTCTCTCTCTCTCTCTCTCTCTCTCTCTATGCCTGTGTGTCTGCTGAGCGGATGTTCACTTGTCTCTTTGTTTGTCTTTGTGTGATTTTGTGTCTGACTATGTGTGTTTGTAGGTATTTTTGCCTCTCTCTCTCTCTCTCTCTCTCTCTCTCTCTATGAAATTGTGTCTGATCGGATTTTTGAATCTCTCTATGTCTGTCTTTGTGTGATTTTGTGTCTGACTGTGTGTTTCTAGATATGTTTTCCTCTCTCTCTCTGTCCTGTGAGTTTGAGCGGATGTTTGCTTCTCACTATATCTGTCTATGTGTGATTTTGTGTCTTACTCTGTGTGTTTATAGTTATTTTTGTGTCTTTCTCTCTTTCAGTGCCTGTGTGTCTGAGCGGATGTTTGCTTGTCTCTACGTCTGTCTTTGTGTGATTTTGCGTCTGAATCTGTGGGTTTTGGGGTATTTTTGCCTCTCTCTCTATTGCTGTGTCTGGGTGTCTAAGTGGATATTTGCTAGTCGCTTTGTCTGTCTGTGTGGTATTTTGCGTCCGAGTCAATGTGTTGGTAGATAGTTTTGCCTCTCTCTCTATGTATATTTGTCTTAATGGATGTTTTCTTGTCTCTATTTCTGTCTTTGTGTGATTTTATGTCTGACTCTGTATGTTTGAATGTATTTTTGCCTCTCTCTCTATGCATGTTTATTTGGGCGGACGTTTGCCTGTCTCTATGTCTTTTCTCGTGTGATTTTGTGTTTAACTCTGTGTGTTTGTCAGTAATTTTGCATCTCTCTCTATGTCTGTGTGTCTGAGTGTATGTTTGATTGTCTCTGTCCTTGTATGAATTTGTGTCTGTCTCTATGCGTTTGTATGTATGTTTATATATATATGTTTATATATATATATATATATATATATATATATATATATATATATATATATATATATATATATATATATATATATATATATATATATGTGTGTGTATATATATATATATATATATATATATATATATATATATATATATACTCTATGCCTGTGTGTCTGAGCGGATGTTTGCTTGTCTCTACATCTGTTTTTTGTGTTTGTGTGTCATATAGACACACAAACATCCGGTCAGACACATAGGCACAAAGACAGAGAGAGAGAGAAAAATACCTACAAACACACAGAGTCAGACACAATATGACATTGACAGACATAGAAAAAAACAAACACTCAATCAGACACGTAGGCATAGAGAGAGAGGTAAAAATACCTACAAACGCACAGAGTCGGACACAAAATCATACAAAGACAGATATAGAGACAAGAAAACATCCACTCAGACATGCAGGCACAGAGAGAGAGAGAGAAAAAACTTACAGCAAACATCCCCTCAGACACAAAGGCACAGAGAGATAGAGAGCAAAAGAGGGTAAGGCTGCAAAACCCCTTCTATTCTAGAGTCTGCTTCATTCTTCGCTGACTCTATTCCCCTCCAACGCTTAACCGAAGAATTTGCGCGATCTAGGTACAAAATACAGAGCTATGTTGAACATTTTGAAGATGCAATGGCTATTCTTAGTTGCTTTGGACCTCTAGATTTTTTCATAACTATGACTCGCAATCCTGATTGGCCAGAAAATAAAGTAGCAGCGTGTATTCTATCTGATGATAAAGAACTTATTATAGAACAATCCGCTCAAGATCACTCCGATCTAATCTGTCGAATTGCGAGACGGAAATTTGATAAATAATGAATGATTTGGGTAAAAAATAGATATTAGGTAACGTAGCAGCATATGTGTACACAATCAAAGTTAAGAAATGTGAGCCACCACATAAGTATTTGTTATTGATCATGAGTCCAGGTGGTCGAAACCATAACTCAGTCCAAATTGTTTATCTAACTTCAGTTGAAATTCCAAATACCGACGACGAACTATTGTTAAAATGGATGTTTCATAATCCGTACAGAGCGGAGTTAAATCCGGAAGCAAGATTTTGACCATGCCGAAGAAGATTTAGTAGATATTGGGCAAAAGACTATATCAGAACCGTATTTTCGACACAATTAAGCGTTGAAGAAAATGCAAACAAAACAGAAATTCTACTATTATTTGCAAATGCCCGCAATTTTAAATAGAATGGAAAATTAGTAAATGAAATTTTCTTTACAAGAAAGTTTTAAAAAGTGCACAGTAAAAACCAAATGAAAAAGAAAATCATTTGTTATTTTCTGGAACTATATTTATCTTAATATTCAAAGTTCGTTACAAAAACTTATTTTTCTGGAATTTCAAAAAAAAAAAAAGATTTGAACGCTGATGTAGCGCTTATGTATCGCTTACCTTTTCTTTTTTTTGACAGAAAAAAAGCATTGAGACAAGTTTAATCCTCATTTGAAATCTAATACAAACGCCTAATTTCTTAGTATAAACTTGTTTGGACAACACCATCATAGGGTGGCATATTGCAATAAAAATACTTTGTGTCACTTCCAGAGTGAATAGGCTTGGAAGCATCAACAGCGTATAATTGACTTCTCAATGATCAAAAATCATTAACCGGACTTTTAAAATCCCTATACTGAATCTCCTCCATTCCCAAATCCTTTACTAGGCAAAAAGCGAAAAATAAGTTTAGAAAACTAGCTAGTAAAAAATGTTTCCAATCAAATTCTAAGCTGATTCATTACCCCAGAAATACCAGTAAAATACATTCCAAAGCGGAGTGTTGTATGACTTGTTACAAAACAGAAAGAAATTTTTTGTAAGTACTGATCTATGTATTTTTTCCAAGACCATATTTCCTTTCTATGACGAAAAAAATAAGAGTTCCAATGGAGAGAGGTTATTATATTACAAATATAGAGGTTATTATATAACTATTATTAGACAGTAAAAAACAGATACAAAAGTTAATGGACATTTCTGTCACTGATGTATGTGATCGAAACATCCCGTAAATTTTGTATCTGTTTTTCACTGCTGATGATGATCACTGATTTATGTGATTGAAATATCGAGTAACTTGTGTATCTGTGTTTCACTGTCTTATAAAAAGACCTTTGCTTATAGCAACTGTTATTCGTCTCAGTATTGATCCATTCAAACTAAATTGAGACTGAGCCTAACTACAGATAAATTTGAATTGCTAGTTTCCTAATAATTACATGACGATGTATCAAGCACTTCATAAGATCCATTGAAAACTTTTTTTATACTGAAAATTGTAAGATTCCTATAAGAGCAAAAATATTGTTTCAGTCATTGCAAGAAAGTGTAGTAGATGAAAGATAGAAAATTGACTGACTCCCAAAGACTTAAAAAACGTTCCTTCAAAGATCAACGTACTGGTACATAAGCTTGATATTAAGAATGGTCAAGCTAGTTGTATAAATAGTTGCGATAAAGATTGTAAAGCTACTACTCTTTGTGACTCTCTTTGGCTTTGCTCTAGCTAAACCTGACAAGCAAGATAAAGAAATTGGGACAGTTATTGGTATTGATCTGGGGACGACTTACTCTTGCGTTGGTGTTTTCAAGAATGGTCGGGTAGTGATTATTCTAAACGACCAGGGTAACAGAATCACCGCATCTTATGTTGCTTTCACTGCAGATGGTGGTCTTATTGGAGATGCTGCGAAGAATCAACTGACCAAGAACCCTAAAAACACTATTTTTTATGTTAGACTTATGGTAAAAACGCTAAAGTTTTTTATTGTTTTAAAAAATAGAGTTGTGAGAAAGAGTCTAACTTTAGCGTAAAGAGCGAGGCGTTGAGGAGGGGACAGCCCCTTTCATATACGGAATAATTTCTGTTCGTTTTAAGTTTTAATGTTGCTCCTTACTTTCAGTTAAAAAAAACTTGTTTCCTTATATTTAATTTTTGAACGTTTTTGAATTAATAGAGGTTTTGCTTTTGGCTCACCGTACATGAATAATTAAAAAAAAACTGCATATCAATTTTACTTTTATTTGGTTAAATATCTTTCTCGAAAGTTGTTTAATTTTATTTACGAACGTTTTTATTAGTAATAAATATACGTAACTTACGAATTAACTTACGCAACGAACTTCTGTATCCATATATTTTAAATACGTATATTAGGGATTTCACCCCCTAGTCAATACCTCGCTCTTTACGCTAAAGTTCGAATTTTCTTCCAATTCTTTAAAAATGATCCCTTAATCTCAAAGGCCGTCAATCAGAATAAATAGCTCTTATGAAAGTACGAAAAAGTATTTGGCTTAAAGAGCGAGGTATTGACTAGGGGGCAAACCCAATCATATACGTAATAATTTCTGTTCGTTTTAAGTTTTAATGTTGCTCCTTACTTTCAGTTGAAGAACTTGTTTATTTTTTATTTAATTTCTGATCGTTTTTTTTTAAAATAAGGCTGGGAAATCCGACGCTCCCTTCATAGCAATGTCTCTTCCCCCATGAAAACTTCCTCCATGGAAAGATCGTCCCACATAACCCCCGACCCTCCCCCCAATACCAGAAAAAATTCCCCCCTCAAAACGTCTGTATACTTCCCAATTACCAATACTATATGTAAACATTGGGTAAAGTTCATAGCTTTCAGCCCTCCCCCTAGGGACTTTGGGGATTAAGTCATCCTGACATATTTATATTTTCGACCATGCTGAACAAAATAGCTATCTCAAAATTTTGATCGGGTGACTTTGGGAAAAAAAATGAGCGTGGAAGGGGGCCTAGTTGCCCTCCATTTTTTGGTCACTTAAAAATCGCACTAGAACTTTTAATTTCCGTTCGAATGAGCCCTCCCACGATATTCTAGGACCACTGGGTCGATACGATCACACCTGGGGAAAAAACAAGTAAACACGCATCCGTGATCTTTCTTCTGGCAAAAAATACAAAATTACACATTTTTGCAGATAGGAGCTGGAAACCTCTACAGTAGGGTTCTCTGATATGTTGAAGTTGATGGTGTGATTTTCGTTTAGATTCTATAGTTGTTAGGGGGTCTTTCCCAATTTTTTCAAAAATCTACCAAATTTTGTCAGGCACGTAACTTTTGATGGGTAGGACTAAACTTGATGAAACTTATATATTTGAGATCAGTATTAAAATATGATTCTTTTGATGTATCTATTGGTATCAAAATTCCATTTTTTAGAGTTTCGGTTACTATTGAGCCGGGTTGCTCCTTACTTACAGCTCGTTACCACGAACTGTTTTAAAGTCTAAAGCCTACTTCGTCATTGGCGTTTCACTGAAAACGAATTATACAAATATTATCTTTTCCAGTTATTACAGCATTTAAAATGAAAATTAAAATCATTCAAATAAAATCTTGAACTGATGGAACTTTCAACATTTAATATCATTATATATCAAATATTCAGTTTGATTTTGTTTGTACTTTCCAAGACTATTCGAGACACATTAAGTTTTCAGCAAAGCGCAGATGACGCAGTAGGTTTTAGAATTTTACACTGAGAGAAGGAAGCAGTACCCAAGCTCTTGTTTGTAGTTATTTTTGTTCGTTTCAAGCTTGATTTGCATATTTAATTCAAGTTTCACTCGTTTTAAGATTGATTTTTTTTTTCGAAAATATTATTACCTATTGTATGTTTGTTTGCTATGGTTGTTTGATAAACGAACTGTTTGATAAATCTATCTATCTATCTATGTATCAATAATGCATCAAATCAACTTTCCAGATCGACATTCCAGCAGTCAATTATTAATATCATCTTCATTTCGTTATTTTTTTTTCCTCGTCATTAATTATTTTTTGTTCATTACTTTTTTTATGAATAAATTTTTGTTTTTTGATAAACAAACAAAAAACATTTTTTTGCTCGTTACTTCCTTATTCATTCATTATTTTTTTATCATTAGTTATTTTTATTTCGTCATCGTTTTAAGTCGGTACATGCGTAATATGTTTGTGACGAAAAATAATAACAGTAAAGTGCATAATTAATTACCATTATTGATATCATTCGCGCTCATAGCACATTCGACCACAACAAGATTACTTATCCTTTGCATTTCACAAGGCATAAATGACGTCAGAGGTAGCAAGGATAGCTACTTGAAACGGTTTGAATTAGTTGTCAGATAAGCTACAGCTGCTAACCACAGAAAATATAGAAATGCTCTTAAGCATCCCCTGTCCTACTTATCCGGCAAAGTCTCTCCTTTTTGATGTTCCAGGTAATTGTGTTGCCTTTTTTTATTTGACAGATAATAATTTCTTAAACAAAATAATATCCCATGTCTGGAAATATATGTTGAATTAATTGCACTGTTGGCTTCTAAAAAAAAAAAAAAAAAAAAAAAAAAAAAAAAAAAAAAAACATCTAAGAAGCCTGATTCTTTTTTTTTCTTTTCCCCCTTTCTCTTAGTGTTTACTATACAGTAGTTTAGCTATTGTAGTAAATGGCTGACATCTGAAAAATTTTGAAGAAAGTCCCATTCACAATGCGATTTTATTAATGCTTAGATTCAAATAGACCTAATTTTAGCTAATCCAAGATTTCCATAGAATTTTTCAACTAATCAAAAAATCCCATGAAAAATAGGACTGGCTTCAATAAGCACTAGTTAACTTTCGGTATTAGTAATACCTCATTGTAGATGGTCCTACAGCCAGTACATTAAAAAGGGTCTAACTTATTTTTATAAGCTATTTTTATTCTATATTAACAATTATTTACTACTGATTATATAACACATACTGATGAGTTTGTGGTTTTCAAAATTATCAGCAGGTACATGGGGGGGGGGGGTCTGTTGTTATATTTCCCTTTTTTATGACCCCCCCCTTCTCCAAAATTCTGTGCACCCTCAAAATCAAGCTCATGCGTACGAGCCTAAGAATAATAGTGGTCAAAAATGTGGTATCAGTGGTATTCATATTGTAAGATGCGTGGCAGATAAGTAATGGAACTGATTTTTTACTTGACGATGTTTTTATTTCTTTCAAACTTCTCTGATCCTTCCTTCCCCTAAAGCTCTAACAAGCCACGCCTATAATCTCTGAACCTCCCCTTCCCTAAAGTTCTAACAAGCCACGGCTATAATCTCTGACCCTTCCCTCCCCTAAAGCTCTAACAAGCCACGCCTATAATCTCTGATCCTTCCCTCCCCTAGAGCTCTAACAAGCCACGCCTATAATCTCTGATCCTTCCCTCCCCTAAAGCTCTAACAAGCCACGCCTATAATCTCTGACCCTTCCCTCCCCTAAAGCTCTAACAAGTCACGCCTATAATCTCAACCACAAAAACTCATACTAAACATATGTCAGAAACATTTAATATCATAAAGTAATCTTAATTGCTGAGTAATTTCAGAATTAGAGTTTTCATCTCTTTCCTTTTGTGCTTATAGCTAGTTATATTGCCTAATGTCTCAAACAGAGGTACTCCTTTTGAATAATTGTTGAGTATATGATCAGCATTGCAAATTACGTGAATACCACAATCATACCCATTTTCTTGTTGTACACACCTAATACTCTTAACACTAGACATAGTAATACAAGGCAAAGATACTTTTTTACAAAATCTGGCGGCAGTTTCAAAGTTCATACCATGTGACGAATCTAAATGGAAACACTGCCCTGCTTTTACATCAAAGACCAATAGGCTCCAGTGACTACCACCTATTTGCGTGGGTGTTGTACAATCGTTCAAGGGGAATAGGATTATATCTTTTTCACCAGCATTTAAAGAAGACAAAACAGAGCTGACATCTTCAGGAGAACCCAAGTTTAACAACTGAGTAACCTCTGGACCAACCAGTAAACAATTTGGGTAAGCATCTTCAATATATTCAAAGGCAAAACCAATTAATTTGTCATTTAGCCATTGGCCATCATCTAGAAGTTTGAAGTCATCCTTGATTAGTAAACTATTTTTGTAGCTTAAGTCTTGCTTCATGATTCCTTCATGTCTGAAAACAGAAAAACTAATATCAAATAAAAGCAGAACAGCCTGTCTGACGATAGGTATAAAAAGCCGTAGCATGAACTCTTTTATGACGGTCAGAAATCTACAAACTTTATATTAAGGATATAATCAATGGATAAGATGGCCTCAGATAACATTGTCATAACAGGATTGTTTTCAGACAAAAGAGGTACAGATATTAGCCAATTATATTGGTGAAAAAAAGAAGGAAAATCCTATTGGTTAGGCTCTTATCATAGAGAAAAGACAATGATTGTCAACAATGCTGCAACTGGAAAACTTTTTTATTTACTGGCTAGAAACTTCACACCCAAACAGATTTCTTTTTACTTGCTTTTAATAGTCACAGGTCCAGTGGTGTCAATTCCCGAAAAATTAGGGTAGAACGTAATTTTAAATCTCAAGGATTGGTAGTGTTCTATCAAAATTCTTCGAGATGGGGGTAGGCATTTTTTTTCCAATTGTATTAGTGAGATACCAAAACCCCAATTTTTAAAGAGAATAACAAAATAAAGAAGGAATTTTGAAAATCCAAGGGGGGGGGCAAAAAAATCTCGAGGAAGGATTAAATTACACCCCCTAATAGAAATATAACTGATACATAGAGGAAAGGCCTTATTCAGCTTGGGTTATTTGTCTCCCCAGAAATATGAAGTAATGTGACAGTTTATAAAAATACGTCACAGAGTAAAAGCCGTTGGTATTGAAGGACATTTTTTAAAATAGAAATGCAGCCTAAAACAGTTATCTCTCTGTTTCTCTATGGGCTTACACAAGAGCCGCGTTTTCAGGCTCAGCGGGTTCGAACACGGGTTGTTCTCGTCTAGTTTCAAGTTTCTAGTTTTTCGTCTAGTTTTGTCTAGTTTCAGCGGGTTCGAAGCTTCGACCCCGTGTTTGATGCACTAGATGCACTGCTGCACAACGCTTGATGCACTAGACACGAACAACCCGTGTTTAAAGACGGGTTGTTCGCGGATCAGCAGGTTCAAACGCGGGTTGTTCTCGTCTAGTGCATTAAGCGTTGTGAATCAGTGCATCTAGTGTATCAAACACGGGGTTGAAACTTCGAACCCGCAAAAACCTGACGAAAAACTAGAAACTTGAAACTAGACGAGAACAACCCGTGTTCGAACCCGCTGAGCCTGAAAACGCGGCTAAGGCCGTACCCAGGATTTTTTTCAGAGAGGATTTTACTCAGATTTTTTTCAGGGGGGGGGGGTTAACAAAAAAACTAAAAAAAAACAGCTTACAAAATTTGTTTATATCCATTTTTGTTACGTTTTTACGAGTCAAAAAAACATTTCAGGGGGGGATTCAAACCCCCCTAACCCCACTCTGGGTACAGCCTTGGGCTTACTGACAAGCTGCTGAATAAAATATTATAATCAGCTACAAATACTATAAACTTTTCACAAAAAGCTTTATTTTTTTGTCAAGGCAATCAAATTAAGTCACCTACTGCTATTCTTTAATTAACTTAGCATATAAGTAATTTGATGAAAAAACACTGAGTCAAAAACCATTAAAGAATAACTAGCATACTAATTGCATTCAAAAGTCCCAATAAGATAAATCAAATAATATACTAATGAATAACTCTACAGGTGTTTCTTTTCAATAAAAGAAAACGTATTCATGGTAAAGAGCAATAAGAAAAAGGCTAACATCTTCAGAGGCCTTAAAAGTTGTAAATACTGAAGCCTTTTCCCCTGAAAAACCAGATTCAGGATTACTAACCATAAACTTGAATTGGTAAGCAAATCTACCCTGCTACCGGAAAGTCTCTGGCTAGTAATTTGTATTTCTGAATTCATCTTATTGCGTTCAGGACTTTAATAAAGCTTTAAATTTCTATTTTTTTTATTATATAATCCATAGCTTCAAAGATGATTTAGCATTTTGAAATATTTCCAAATCATGACTGACATCAATTAATGTTGCTAGTTTATAACGAAAATTAATTCTAACAGTGGAAGCATAGTCAATTTTTAAACACCCTGCTTTTTTGGCCACAATAAATTTCACTAACTACTTTCCATTGTTTTTTGCGACTGACACTTTTTTGTCTTTAAGACATGGATTGTTGCAAATAACCCCCTATAATTCTGATTGTCAGTGGAACAGCACTTTCAATCTTTTTTGGAACAGCATTTCCATGATGTACATTCAGAGCTACATATAATGGGGCTGGAGGGAACAAGCGTCCTGGGCGACATACTCGGAAGGGCGGCAAAACAAGCTAAAGAGTAAAACTATAAAATACTTCTTGAAAAAAAATTATTTCAGCGTTTTAAATTATTTAATTCCAATACCCCGAGTTTTTCAAGCATAATTGCACGTTTTTAGTATCCTCTGCCCTTCCCCTCCTGTTTCGCTATAAGGGTTTATTCGTGCATTGGGATGATAGATCAATGTGGGTGAAGCTTCAACGGCTTTCTGCTGCCCAGATAGGTAGGCAGCCTAGGTAAGTCCCTTGCTAACATTTTTAAGAGTTTCTAGGGCGTAACAATTAACAAAAATGTTAATTGTTAATGTAAGAAGGCAAATAATTTTTCTTTTTTATATTGAAAACAAAACACGAGGATTTTTTTTTCAAAAATTTTCCACGGACAAGTAATCCTGAGCGTTGAATTACTTATCCCACTAACCTCTGACGTCACGTCCACCCTCATGGAACACCTGGATTAGTAATCCTACTTATCCGGACAAGTAATGGAACACAGTACAGCTTTCCGCAAAGTTTTGATCAAATCACGACAATAAAAAAAAAGCATTTTTCACAATCCACCATGGGCGCCCATAAGCTGAATTCCAGGGGGGCAAACATCATCTAATTGGCACTTTTAATGCTATATAATAGAAATCTCAGAACAAAAATATAAAAATAAGGCAGCATCATTCAGACAGAGGGGTGGGGGCGGGAGCCCCCCCCATATGGGCGCCCGTGCAATCCACCCCTCCCCCTCCCCAATTAGTGCCCCTTTGAGTTTAACCATGTTCCCCTATAATTTGTCCTATTTAAGGGGTTTAAACAAACCACTACTCTATGGAATAGATTCTAGAATACGTGCCTACTGACACAATGGTACTTTCATTTCGCTTAATGGTTGATCAGTTGCGACAGAAATCATGCTTACGGCATTTCTCCATGTTCAAACAGACATCCACCACATGGCTAATATATTAGTACTTTTCATTTGTGATGCAAATGGATGTTATATTTAGATGCAGGATGCAATTCTGTATTTATAATAACACATTAGGGGGGTGGGGGTATATATTCTGTGAATATATAGGCTCTAAGAAAATCATGGATTTCTTAGAAAAACTGGAAAAACAAGCAAAGAAGTGAAGATTAAGGCTCTCCCCCTGCAAAATGAGTTAACTAGGGTGATTCTACAAATTATTGAGTAAGAATTGTTTTCTTAATATGTTTCTTTTTTCCAGCTGGACTCCTAGGCTTAAAATACTGGTTGGCCGGTTGGCTAATTTAAAGATTTGGATATATATACACTGTCAAATTAGCCATCTGGTGGTATCCCTGTTCAAACAGTTTTGAAGTGAAAAATGGTAAGCTTTAAGATACAGAAACTAGCATTAATTGTTCCCAGGCTACGTTAGCATAGCATAGCTTTACATAATTTTTTAAGCATACATTTAACACTTAGTGAAAGAAACAAATAAAAGTTTTTCTAACAAGTCAAAACCTATCTTAATCGGTGTAGTATTTTAGCTTAAGGATGGATGCATTTCTGTGCATGACAGTAGTATGTTACCTTCCATTTCTATAGAGGCCATAGGAACCACTGAAGCGTATCAGGTTGAATGCACTTTATCTAGGTCATCCCCCAGGGCCCTCTTGAGGTTGAACAAACTTTATCTAGGTCATTCTCTATTGAGGTTCTACTTTGCCAGGACGTACTGGAACCAGTGAAGCGTATCAAGCTGAATGAACTTCATCAAGGCCATTCCCTTGAGCACTCTTGAGGTTTAACAACCTTAATTTAGGTCATTCTCTATTGAGGTTATATTTTACTTGAGGCATAAGAACCACTGAAACGTATCAAGTTGAATGAACTTTATCTAGGTCATTACCTAGGGCACTCTTGAGGTTGAACGAACTTTATCTAGATTGAGGTTATATTTTGGTTGAGGCATAGGAACCACCGAAACGTATCAAGTTGAATGAACTTTATCTAGGTCATTACCTAGGGCACTCTTGAGGTTGAACGAACTTTATCAAGGTCATTCTCTATTATACTTCTATAGCAGCACTAGGAAGCACTGAAGCGTATCAGGTTGAATGAACTTTATCTAGGTCATCCCCTAGGGCCCTCTACACCTTTTAAAGAGACTGAGTATCCCCTCTCATATAGGTAATACTTCTATGGAAGCTCTACACCTTTTCAAAGAGAGTGAGTATCCCCTCGCAATGTCATATGGAAATGCCTAGATTATGTTCCTTACCATGCTATTTGCTTGATGCCCTAGGAGTCACAGTGCTATTTGCTTGATGCTCTACACCTTTTCAAAGAGAGTGAGTATCACGAGATTGTGTAATGCAATCAGACTGGTTTCTGATTTTTTGGACAATTGCCTTTAGTCAAGACTAGTTTGTTAGGAATGTGTCGCTGCTAATTAAAGAATAGGATGCTACACTCAGAATTGATTGATTGGCATATTGCTTTATATCATTTTGCGTAAAAGCTAACTCTATTTGCAAAAAGGGTATAGCAGTTGCGAATTGGACTGTATGAATGATATTAATTTTTGATTGAATAATAGGGATGTGAATGATTCTAATTAATGATCGGATTGTATGAAGCTGGAGAAAAAGGGTTAAACTGATTAGCAGTTAAGGTAACCCCAAAGGGCTTGTCGACTCAGGCAATTTGTTATAAATTTGGAACAACATCAATCTATGAAAATGGTTAACGATGATAGAATGACCTTGTGAGTTGACCTAGCTTTACTTCTTCGATGTGTTCTGTATAATACACAAGTGGCGTTTGATCAGTGTTGTCAATTTAAAATAGGGTCTAACGTTATAGCATACTAAAATGTAGATACTAAGAGAGATGAAGATGGCAAGAAAAGAATTTTAATAAAAAAATTCAGAACAATCTATAGAAGTCCTTACAAATGAAATAGTGAGGTTTATATGAGTATGAATAGTCGAGGATCTTAAGCACCAATAACCCTAACCACCAGGGACTTCAACCCCCAAAGCTCCCCTATCCCCAAACTCCAAGGGGAACCCCTCCCCTCCAACTTTTTGGTTCCCTCCCCCAATTTTTTTTTAAGTTTTTTTTAACTTTTTTTTTACCCAAACGCATCCATCCATAAACTACACAATGGGAGTAGTCCTGTTTAATAGAATTAAGTGGTCAATTTTTTTTCATAAACATCAACTTCAATACTATTATACAATTACGAACAAATAAACTTTCAAATGGGGATAAATCCATTTATTTAGACAGTGAAAAAACAGGTACAAAAGTCCAGATATTTCGGTCACATATACAGCGACCATCTTCAGTAGAAATACTAAAATAATAAAATTGAAACTAGCATATTTATATGAAAGAAAATAAATAACTTATCGGTTCATTCACAAAATAATGAACTTCCGGATTATTCACTGGATTATTTTCAAAGAGAGTTCATTGACAAAGTTCATTTAAAGTTCCGGATTTAAATTTTCTTCTTTAATCTTGCCCATTTTTCAATTTCCAATTTTCACAAATTTCCAATGAAAGTGGTAAAGCCTTCCGTGTCTTCTAATTGCAAACGAAATGTTGAGTTTTTAGATGTTTACTGGGTTGGTCTCATTTCCCCATATATACGACGTATTTTCTACACAACACCTTCAAATTAGGTGTTTTTTTCTTATACCAAACTGCCGTTCTAAGACGAACAAACAAACTTTCAAATGGGGATAAATCCATTTATTTAGACAGTGAAAAGACAGGTACAAAAGTCCAGATATTTCGGTCACATATACAGCGACCGTCTTCAGTAGAAATACTAAAATAATAAAATTGAAACTAGGATATTTATATGAAAGAAAATAAATAACTTATCGGGTCATTCACAAAATAATAAACTTCCGGATTATTCACTGGATTATTATTTTGTGAATGACCCGATAAGTTATTTATTTTCTTTCATATAAATATGCTAGTTTCAATTTTATTATTTTAGTATTTCTACTGAAGACGGTCACTGTATATGTGACCGAAATATCTGGACTTTTGTGCCTGTTTTTTCACTGTCTAAATAAATGGATTTATCCCCATTTGAAAGTTTATTTGTTCGTCTTAGAACGGCAGTGTGGTCTAAGAAAACAACACTTAATTTAAAGGTGTTAAGTCGAAAATTATACAATTAAAAAAAATTCTTTAGGCTTTGCAATAGTTTTGATCTTAACTGGGGTGTAGTCACTTTGATCCGCGCTGGGGAGCAAAATTTTGATAGGTAGTAGGCTACAATGAGAAACACAAGAGACAGTGTTAAAAAATAAGGAAACAGTGTCCAACAAAATGCAAGCTTGGTCTTGACAATGTATGCATGGATAATACACATTAACAAAATCAGCCAACTTTCGCAGACAGCATAAAGTTATATTCAGGCGTTAGGGGGCGGGGGGCTGGACACAATTGTAACAGTATTGATTTTTATATTTAAAAAAAGAGTATTGAATGAAAAGCCTATATATCTAGCTTAAATAAAAAAAACAAGTTTTTTTCAACTAAAAGTAAGGAGCAAGATTAAATTAAAAAGAACAGAAATCATTACGTATATGAGGGGGTTCGCCTCCTAGTCAATACCTCACTAAAGTTCAAATTTTGTTCCAATTCTTTAAGAACGACCCCTGAATCACAAAGGCTATTTAATTAGAATAGATAGCTCTTTTGAAAGTACTCAACAAACTTTAGCGTAAAGAGCGAAGTATTGACTAGGGGACAAACCCCCTCACATACGTAATAATTTCTGTTCGTTTTAAGTTTTAATGTTGCTCAATTCTGAGCAACATTATGAAGTTTCAATTCTGGTTTCAATTCAAAATTCGAGACTTATGTGCTGAACTTTATCTCATTGGTTTTTATCAAGAAACACAAACCACTAGCACCAGTGGGTCCATCAGTTGTCCCTATAACAACTGACAAGCATATCCAACGATACCCCTACGGCAAAGAGGGGACTATAAGGGTAAAATTATTTCCCATTTTCTACTAATTTCCGCCAATCCTGTTGCTACTTAGTATCTGCTTGCTTCCTGCTTTTTGCTTGGTTTCTGTATTCAGCTGTGCTTTGCTCATATTGCTTCTTTGAAATGTCTACCAGGAGCCAATCTGCTGCTGCTACTGCTACTTCTAGGCCTGCTAACCCAAGTAATCCTCCCATTGCTACTCCTGAGATTCAGACAGATATTACTAATTTGAAGAAGATTGCAAAGTTCATTGAAGAAAATGTCTTTAAATCCCTGCTTAATACTGTTACAAAGAGTATTCAGTCACAAGTTCAATCCCTTGGTCTGCCTAAGAAAGGTGACAAAGTTGACCTTAATTTGGCAGTAAAAGACCTGATGTCAAGCTCCATCCAGGAAGACATTAAACAGATGGTCAGTTCACAGCTTCAAGAATTGGACTTTTCTGGTAAAATTACAGACATTGAAAAAAAACCTTGCTGATCATGTTGCTGCTCAAACTGATCAACTTAAGCAGCAAGAATTAAAAAATCAACTCATTGTGTTTGGATTACTTGAAGATACTACATTTGACAACACTGAACCTAAGTTTTTGTCACTTTGCCAAGATAGGTTTCCTTGCATTAGTCTTTTGAACAGTGACATTGTGTTTGTGAAACGTATTGGAAAACGAGTTGGTAATAAAAATCGACCAGTTATTATTGTGTTCTGCAACCTGAGAGTACGATTCTTGCTACTCAAAAATAAAAAGGAGCTGAAAGGATCTGGTGTGGTCATTTTACCTTTTTTTTTTTTTTTTTCTTTTTTTTTTGGCTTGTGTTTTTTACCTTTTAATCAAAATTATTGCATGCAGTTTGTTTTTATAACTTATTTTCCATACTACATTCTTCCTGTCCACGCTAATTTAGCTTTATCTGTTTCACCACTTTTCCTAATATTGGATAATGAAAATACTCATTATCTTTTTCTTTGATTCTACTGATGATACTCTACGGATGATACTCAAGATTCTCAAGGATGATACTCAAGATTCTTTTTCTTTCCTAACTAAACTTTCTCTTGATTCAGTGTGCTTTGATTCACCTTTTGTTTCTAGTGATGATAGTGAAAATGATCCTCTGTTAAAATCTCTTCATATATCTGATTCTTGTTACCATTTTTATCAACATTATTTTGAAAAAAGTGCTGCCCTCAATGTCTTCTGTTAAAAACTTTAATGTGTTTACTTTGAATGTGCAAGGTTTAAGGTACAAATGGAATAATGTTCTGCAATATATTGGTTGTATTAATTACCCCTTATTATGTAGTAGGTCTCACAGAGACCTGGCTGTCTTCAAGTGATGATATGTCTGTATATGCCATACTAAGTTTTACTGCATACCACTCAACTAGATCTCTAACTAAGTGTTCTGGTGGTATATTCCTTTTTGTCAGAAGTAATCTTAATGTTGTGAGACGTTCAGACCTTGAGAAGATTTTTGATCCAGTTGTAAATAATAGAAGTGTGTATGCTTCGGTTGTTGACCTGTCAGGTGATACAGTAAGTTGTGACACTATTTGTTTATTTTATAAGCCTTCACCTTTCCCAACAGAAAAATTTTCTGAATTAATTGATGAAATGTACTCAGTTGATAAGCTTGCTTCAAGAAATGTTTTTATGCTTGGAGACTTTAACTCCAATTTATTGAAAATTGGGTGCGATTTTGAGTCTGACCGTTTTTTTTAATCTATTTCTTCCTCTCGCCTTCTTCCTTGCATTTTCTTTCCTACTCGTGTTGGTCCAGTTAGATCTTCTACAACTCTGATTGACAACATTTTTCTGTCTTCTAAAAATGATACTAAATTTTCCTCTGGTATTAATTTCTCTGATCTCTCTGACCATTTTCCAATTTATTGTTCTGTTCCCAAAATAAAAATGCTGAGCCAAGAGGTGCCGAAGGTGAGTCTTATACAAGAACTTATAGTCAGAGCAATGTTCATGACCTTAAGTCTGATCTAAGTGCTAGTGATTGGTGTTCAGTAATGAATCCTGAAGATGTTAATTGGGCATCAGCCTCATTAATGAGTCGGCTGCAAACACTAATTGAAAAAAAATTTCCACTTGTAAATATAAACCCAGGATGCCTTGGATGTCTCCTAGTCTTTTGAAATCAACAATGCAGAAGTCAGTGCTTTTCAAGCTGGCTTGCAAAAGCCTTGATCCTGATGATTTATCAGAGTATAAGCATTATAAGAATGTATTAACATCAACAATTAGACTAGCTAATAAGAATTTTTTTTTGAAAATTCAGGAATGCAATGGTAATTTACAGAAAGTCTGGAGTGTTGTTAATGAAGCTTTATCTCGTAGGAAACAATCAATGAAACAGCCTACCGCCTTCAAGAATGCAGATAGTTCAACTATTGAAAAAGCTGCTGTACCCAATGCCTTCAACTCTTAATTTACCACCCTACCAACTGTTAAGACCCCCTCCTTTCCTAAACCAAGTAAATCATCACCAGCTGAGAGAAGTATTTTTCTAACTCATTGTTCAAGCATAGAGATCTGTGATTTTACTTCTTCTTTAAGCAGTATTAACACAGCTGATTTGCTTGGACTAAAAAGCCATGTGCTTTAGTTTGTTTTTTCTTATGTTGTTGAACCTCTTGCACATATTTTTAATCAATCTATTTCAAAAGGTTTTTACAGATTCATTTAAAATAGTAAAAGTAATCACTCTTTTTAAGAAGGGTGACCCCAACTTAGTTTCGAAATATAGACCTATATCCCTTCTCCCAATTTTCTCTAAATTACTTGAAAAAGTTGTCCAGAAGAGGCTTTTTTCGTTCCTGCCTACTGGTGCTTCAACTGGAAGCGGTTCTGTTCTGTCTGATCACCAGTATGGCTTCCGGCCTAAATTCTCTACTGCATGTGCTCTAATTGACGTTACAGAATTCGTTCGTATGAACTTAGATAAGGGTCATTGTGTTCTAGGACTGTTTCTTGATTTTTATAAAGCTTTCGACATGGTAGATCATTTTGTCTTGGTGGGAAAACTGTCTCTACTTGGAGTTCGGGGAATTGCTTTTGAATGGTTTAAATCTTACCTGTCTAATAGATCACTGTTTGTGTTTCGATGGGAAATATTCTGATCTAGCCTTGGTTTCCAAAGGGGTACATGAAGGTTCAGTTTTGGGACCACTCCTCTTTCTTATTTATATTAATGACCTTCCTCCATCTCCCAACCTTGATTCCCACACTGTTTTGTTTGCAGATAATAGTAATTTTTTTCTGGTTGCTAATGATCTGCCCTCTGCTGTTGCTAAGGCTCAGCTCCTGCTCAACAATGTGCGTGATAGGTGTGAGCAGAACGGGATGCTGTTGAATAGCTCTAAGAGTAGCATTATTCATTTTCAAACCCCATACCACATGTCTGAACCTTCCCCAAAAATCTTTGTTTTTTATGGTACTGATATAATTCCCCAGTGCTCTTGTGTTAAACTTCTTGGTGTGCACGTTGATTGTTTTCTTTCTTTCAAAACTAATATTTCTTATACACATTCTATAATTTCTCGTCAAGTGTCTATGCTTCATCGTGCCAATCAATTTCTTCCTCCCGATGTAAAGCTTTCTCTTTACTATGCATTTGTCCTTCCTTATCTTTCTTATTGCTGCACTGTATGCGGCAATACTAACTATTCTACCTTCAGCAACTCCAAACAACACAGAATAGAGTGGTGAAGGCAACTTTTCGCCTTTCCTGACTCTATCCTACAACTGATCTTTGCAGTGACACTGGTCTAGATGCCTTAGATGTGGTTATAAAGAAGCAGAACCCAAAACTAGCTCATCAAGCCTTCAATTTCTTGCTTCCTCCAAACATCATATACTACTTTGATCGAGCATCAACACGTAAGTGCCCCACTTTGCTTAGGAGCTCTGTTCACCAATTTCGTCTGCCTAAAAGGGTATCCTCAGCAGCTCGGAAGTCACCAATTTATAGAGCAATTGCTCTTTGGAACTCTATTCCCAGTGAACTTTCTCTTATTAAAAACTCTTCTTCCCTTTGCAGAAAAATATTCTCTAAGGCTTGAAGTATTTTTGTTTTCTTTATTTGTTTATTAATTTTGCTTTATCTATTTTTTTCCAGTTTACTTTATCTAGTTTTTTTCTTTTCTTTTTTCTACTCTTATTATGTTGAATCAGATTAGAAACCCATTGTCAAATATTATTATTAATGGTTTGGACTTTAATTAAATTACAAATGAAACTCAGAGAGGAAAGAAAATAAAGTGGTCTAAGAATGTATTTATTTAATTAAATTACAGGAAATTTTCAGTTTGGAGAAAATTAAGTCTAAGGTTATTGTGTAGCAGTTGTTTTTTTTTTTGGCTTTTATTATTTTTGTTGATTTTCTCGTATTGTGGTTATATTTTCGAGATACTGTTGCATTTTTTTCCTTTCCTGATTGGTCCTGTTTTGTGTGGATTTTGTGGTTGATACGAAGTCCTCCACAAGCTATGCTCTTGGAACCTCTATCCTCTATCCTCTTGGAACCTCTATCAAGCTATCCTCTAGCGCCTAAGTGTATTTATGAAATCATTGTAGTATTTAATAAATTGAATTCAATTGAATTGTTCCTTACTTTCAGTTGGAAACTTGTTTTTTTTTATTTCTGATAGTTTCTTTAATAATGCTGGTAAATTCGGCACCCCCTTCATAGAAAATTCCCTTCCCCCAAGAGTACTTCCTCCATGGAAAGATCCTCCCGCGTAACTAACCCTTAGGTATGAGTTTTGGAAACTACTAATAAGGCCAGATTGAAGCATCTGAATTCGCCAGTCAAAATATTGATACAATAGTTATTTTTAATGTTATTGATTAAGAAAAAATTTCCGAAAAATAAGTTTTTCAAAGAAAAGTAAAGGCCATTTTAAACTTCAGCTCAGCAGATACAAATACCTTTTAAAATAAAAACAAAAAACGACTAGAAATTACTAATAGAGAACAAATGAAACCCAAAACGAACAGAAATTAATTAAACAACCATAGAAAAAACATACAACAACTAACAATGTAAATGAATAAAAAGATCTTAAAGCGAGTAATGCCTAGATTGAATATGAATATTAAGCTTAAAATGAAAAAAAAATTCCTATTGAAGCATAAATGAAACTTAAAACGAACAGAAATTAAATGAACAATCAATGCAAACAAACATACAATAGATATTAATATAAATTAATAAATAAATCTTAAAACAAGTAAAACTTAAATTAAATATGCAAATCAAGCTTGAAACGAACAAAAATCACTACAAACAAGAGTTCGGGTATGACCTCCAACCTACCGCGTCATTGGCGCTTTACTGAAAACCAATTTTATGACAAATATTTTCTTTTGTACTTAATATTGAAAATAAACATTAAAATTATAGTAACATATTGAACTGATGAGCTTTCAGCAATTAATATCATTATACATCAAATATTCAGTTTAATTCATTAGCTCTTTTTCAAGTTGTTAAAGATGAATATAGTTTCTACGAACAAGTGTTTGGATACTGCCTCCTTTCCTAACTGTAAATAAAAACCAAAGCCTACTGGGTCATTGGCACCTAACTGAAAACGAATTATATTACAAATATTTTCTTTTCCAGTTCTTACAGTATTGAAAATAATAATACAATTGCAGAGAAATAAATTCTTGAACTGATGGATCTTTCAACAATTAACGTCATTATAAATCAAATATTCAATTTGCAGTTGTTTATACTTTCCAAGACTGTTCAAGACTCATATAGTTTTCAGTAAAGCGCCAATGACACAAAAAGAAAAAAAAATAAATGGAGTGTAGGGGAGGCTAGCTGCCCTCCAAACACTTTTGACTCTTAAAAAGTGAATTACAACTTTCAATTTCCAATCAAACGAGCCCTCTAGGAAGTTTATACGAGCATCCTTTCCATAACAACCATATATACCCCCACGGCATAACCTACAACGCCTACCCCCGGGCCCTGGGGGGCTGTGTCGACACCGGAGTTTTTTGTTATCAGAACTGTGAACTTTTTTTAACAGAATGTATATCTCAAAAATTTTATCTTATGCGTCTAGGGCGTGGAGGAGAGGGGGGGGGCTAGTTGCCCTCCGATCTCTTTTGACTCTTAAATAGTGAGCAAGAACATTCGATTTCATCAAATGAGCCCTGTCCGAAGTTTATACGAGCATCTCTTCCATAAGAACTGTATATGCCCCTAGAGCATTACTCATAACGCCTGCCTCCGGGCCCTGCCGGGTTCTGCTGACAGAGGAATTTTTCTTATCTGACCTTTGAACTATTTTTAATGAAATGGCTATTATAAAAATTTTATCGGCTGGACTTGGGGAAAAAGGGTGTGTGGGGGGGGGGGGCTAATGGTCCTCAGATCTTTTGACTCTTAAAAATTGAACTAGAACTTTCAATTTCCAATCAAACGAGCCCCCCCTGACGTTTATATGAGCCTTTCATAAGAACCATATACTCCCCCAGGAGAACACATAAAACGCCTATCCCCCAGGCCCTGGGGGGTCTTTTGTTATCTAATTTTTGAACAATTTCCAAAAACTGGCTATCTCAAAATTTGTAGCGGAGGGTTTGGGGAAAAAAGAGCGTGGGGGGGGGCTAGTTGCCCCTGACTCTCTTGACTCTTAAAAAGTGAACTAGAACTTTCAATTTCCAATCAAATCAGCCCTCTATGAAGTTTATACGAGTATCCCTTTCATAAGAACCATACATGCCCTTAAAGCATAACTTTGAACGCCTTCCCCTGGGCCCTGGGGGGTTGTATTGACACCGGATTTTTTCTTATCCGACCTTTGAACTATTTTTAACAAAATGTTTATCTAAATATTTTCATTAGATGGGTATAGAAAGAGAAGACGTGGGGGGGCTAGCTGCCCTCGGATCTCTTTTGACTATTAAAAAGTGAGCTCAAACTTTCAATTTCCAATCAAATGGGCCCTCTCTGAAGTTTATACGAGCATCCCTTTCATACGATCCATATATGTCCCAGGGCATAACTTACAACGCCTGCCCCGGGCCCTGGGGGGTTGTGACGACACCTGGGTTTTTGTTATCTGACTTTTGAGCAATTTTTAACTTAATGGCTATCTCAAAATTTTTATTGAATCCATAGGGGGAAAAAGGGGCTTGGGGGCTAGTTGCCCTCCAATCTCTTTTGACTCTAAAAAACTGAACTAGAACTTTCAATTTACAATAAAATGAGCCCTTTCTGAAGTGTTTACGAGCATCCCTTCAATAAGAACCATTTATTCCCCCAGGGCATAACTTACAACACCTGCCTTCGGGCCCTGGGGGGCTTTGTTAACCCCAGAGTTTTTCGTTATATGGTCTTTGAACTATTTTAAAAAAAAAAGCTATTTCAAAGATCTTATCGGATGGGTTTGAGGAAAAAAGGGCGTGGAGAGGGGGGGGCTAGGTGTCATCTATTCTCTTTTGACTCTTAAAAAGTGAACTAAAACTTTCAATTTCTAATCAAATGAGCCCTCTTTGAATTTAATACGAGCATCCCTTCCATAAGGGGCAAACCCATGTATGCACTCAGGGCATAACTTACAGCGCCTGCCCCCGGACCCTGGGGGGTTGTGTCAACACCAGAATTTTGTTATATGATCTTTCAACTATTTTTAACAAAATAGCTATCTTAAAATTTTTATTGGATGCATTTGGGAAAAAGAGGTTTAGATGGGGGGCGCTGGCTACCCTCCAATATCTTTTGACGCTTAAAAAGTGAACTAGAACTTTCAATTTCCAATCAAATGAGCCCTCTCTGAAGTTTATATAAGCATTCCTTCCATTAGAACCATATATGCTCCCAGGGCATAACTTATAAACCTTGCCCTTGAAGACTGCGGGGGGAGTGTCTTGCTCAAACATATAATTTCCAGAACTTTCAACTACGTTGAACCAAATGGCTATATTAAAATTTTGATTGGATGTGTTTGGGGAAATGGTGGGCGTGGAAGGGGTGTCAGTTGCCTTAGTATCACTTTCAACTATTAAAAAAGGAACTAGCCATTCAAATTTCCAATCAAATGAACCCTTTCTGAAGTTTCTACGACAACGCTGCCTATAAAAAATCTTAGATGCCCCCAGGACATAACTTACAACCCTTGCCCGGAGGGCTGTTGGGGGGGGGGAGGTTGTCATCTTCAAAGACCTAATTTCCGGAACTTAAAACTACGTTGAATAAAATGGCTATATCAAAATTTTGATTGGATGCGTTTGGGGGAAAAGTGGGCTTGAGAGGGGGGTTAGTTGCCCTCCAATCACTTTCGACTATTACAAAGGCACTAGCTCTTTGAATTTCCAATCGAATGAGCCTTTTTTGAAGTTTCTACAACAACAACTTCTATAAAAACCTTACATGTCCCCAGGGCATAACTTACAACCCTTGCCCTGAAGGCTGTGGAGGAGTGTCCCCCTCAAAAACATAATTTATATCAGGAAATAAACTACGCTGAACAAAATGGCTATCTCAAAATTTTGATTGGATGTGTTTCGGGAAAGGGTGGGCGTGGAAGGGGTGTTAGTTGCCTTCCAATTACTTTCGACTATTAAAAAGGGCACAAGCCACTCCAATTTCCCATTGAATGAGCCATTTTCGAAGTTTTTACGACAACTTCTTCGATCCGAAGTGCCCTGCTCTAAACAAAAAAATAATAAATAATACATTGTGCCAACTACGTTGAATAAAATGGCTATATCAAAATTTTGATTGGATGTGTTTGGGGAAAAAGTGGACGTGAGAAGGGGGTTAGTTGCCCTCCAATCATTTTCGACTATTAAGAAGAGCACTAGCTCTTTGAATTTCCAATCGAATGAGATTTTTTTGAAGTTTCTACAACAACGCTTTCTATAAAAACCTTATATGCCCCCAGGGCATAACTTACAACCCTTGCCCTGGAGGCTGTGGAGGAGTGTCCTCCTCAAAAACATAATTTCTATCTGGAAATAAACCACGCTGAACAAAATGGCTATTTCAAAATTTTGATTGGATGGGTTTCGGGAAATGGTGGGCGTGGAAGGGGTGTTAGTTACCTTCCAATCACTTTCGACTATTAAAAAGAGCACAAGCCACTCCAATTTCCAATTGAATGAGCCCTTTTAGAAGTTTCTACGACAACTTCTTCGATACGAAGTGCCCTGCTCTAAACGAAAAAATAATAAATAATACATTGTGCCAACATTGTTCTTATACAGCCCCCGGGCATAACTTAAAACCGTTGTCCTGAGGGTTGTGGGGGAGTGTCCTCCTTAAAAACAAATATTCTACACTGAAGAAAATGGTTATCTCAAAATTTTGATTGGATGGGGGTGGGGGAATGATGGGCTTGGGGGGGGGGGGCTAGTTGCCCTCCAATCAATTTTGACCCTTAAAAAGGGCACTAGAACTCTCGATTTCCATTCAAATGAGCCCCCTTTGAAGTTTCTACAACGACCCCTTTTATATGAGGATCCTATGGGGAAAATAATAATAATAATAAAACATTGGAGCCATATGGCCTTTACTATAGGCAACGCTACAGCGTTGCCTCTAATAAAATTCCAAGTTGCAAATTTCATATCCTTTAAATCATTGAAATTATTCTGGCCTCAGGAAAAGCAATGTTCCCAGAAATCACTCGCAGGACAGGGATCAGCACATCTCTTCAGGTCTAAACCAAAGTGCTTAAGCACGCCAGGAACCAGACAGCAATAAGTCCCTATGACCTCCAGTTGGATAGAGACTTTGTGCAATTCTGGGCACATCTTGCTTACAACAGGGTTTTCAGCACCCGGTGATGCTCTTCTATCAACAAGAGTCAACATCCTGCACCGACAATCTCAAGCTTATTACCTCCAACTCATTATATTCTCATGCCTACAAATATTATGCTACAACAGGGAGGCAATCGATAGTAGATAAAATAACTAGGAAGAGGTTTTTCAGCCCATAAACGCCTAACAAAACAGACCAAGCCCAGAATAATTAGCCATTACTCAGAATACAATGGAAATACTGTGTTGTTTACTAGGCTATAATTTCCTCAGAAGGTGCCAATCCTCCAGTGGGAATAAAAGTTGACTGCAAGGTCCCCAGTCTTGTGGGTACCCCAACAGGGTCGAGGTAGCCTTTTGCAGAGGGCGTTGTCCATAGATCTGGATCTTATGCCCTGCTAATAGTTTTCCTCCTATGGAGGATTGTCCCAAGATGATCTTCTGCGTCACCATACAATTTAACCCATTACTGGGAGAAGATTATTAACCCAAGGGACATGTGGACACACCCCTGGGACCAGATGAGTAAACATTTGAGGGGCTTTTTCCTCCTCCACCTGTGTTGGCCCTGGGCAAGGGTGTCCCAGTTTCTAATATGGACCCCCAGGGACAAGTTCCCCCTTGGTCTGTTCCTCCTATGGAGGTACCCTACATATCTGTCCAGGTGTTCACCTACCTGCCACCTGGGGACGTGCTGAGTCGCCTGGGGGAGGCCCTACTTGGCAGTAGACTCAGCTTTTTTTGTACTATTTCTGTTTAATCTCAAGAATGGCACTGGATGGAGAACAATTATACTTTGTAAAAGTGAATTTCTTTCTTTAAGCTATTGCTCTTTAACAGTGCTACCATTAGACAGTTTTTCAAACCGTTTTTTTTTTATTTGGTTACTATAGGCCATGGATTGTTCTTTACCAGGTTGCAGCTGATGCAATAAGGATCCGTCATTTTTAGCATTAACATGAATAAAACACACTTAAGTAGAACACCATTCTTAGGTAATATTAACAACCACATTAACTTTTTTGAATTTTTACTTGGAATTAAGAAAACTTTATTCAAGACCCTAGCTTTGAACAGAGACACAAGTGAATTTAGCTTGAATTCGATTTAATATAATTTACTGAAGTCAGATAAAGTAAGGTTCATTTACCCCAATGTGTTTTACCTCTGCCCACCTGTTAGTTCAAATAAAGCTAACAAGCCAGAACTTAGGAGGTCAGGAGGAATTCCTTCTGGTATTGCATTGAAAAAAATAAGAGCAATAAACAATATGTAATTATTGTATTTTGTATCTTTATCATTGGTCTAAATTGTTTTATTTTAGTATTTCTGTTGATGATAATCACTTTACATGTGATCAAAATATCCAGTATATTTTTGATTGTTTCTTCACTGTCTAATAAAGGATTCATCCCTATTTGAAGTGATTATTATCATTTAGAACACCTTTTTTCTGTGTATTTATCTTAAACTTCAAGCAATTCATGTTTACATGCATAATCTTTTCTAATTGTCTTATAAAAAAAGGAGAGACAATAAAGAAAAAATAAGGAAAAGACAGGCAATAAGAATGCTACATGTATTAAAACAAGGCAGGATCCATTCCCTGTGATTTGTGTATAAGCTTCTTAAGATGTCTTATGATTCTTGTGGCACCATTTATGGCAAGCCACAAACTAACTCATAAATTCTGTCTTCTGTAAGTATTGGTTCGCGGTTCCTATGAGGTTTATTTCTGATTTATTTATGATTGCACTTTTTTTTCAATAGATATGTAAGTAAGTTTTTTTCAATAAATATATATATATATATATATATATATACACACATATATATATATATACACATACATATATATATATATATATATATATATATATATATATATATATATATATATATATATATATATATATATATATATATATATATATATATATATATATATATATATATATATATATATATATATATATATATATATATATATATATATATATATATATATATATATATATATATATATATATATATATAGATTTTCACGTGGTAGGTCTGTTTGATATGTTTTTTTGTGAATATTGATATTTAATAAAAAATTAAAATGAAAAAAAAAAAATCTGTGCATTGAAATTCGTATCAAAACTTTAACACAAACTGCTGAATTGGTAAAACTGGCAAAATAAACTACAACACCAACAGAAATATAACCCTGTACCTGTTCTCATAACCCCTGAGGTATATGCGCTTACAAAATTTTGTTTAAACTTAGGAGATAAGAAAAGACCAGATTTACAGAAAGAAAAAGGGTTCTCACCAAAAGTAGGTCTCTAGTGTTTGGGTCAGCCCTGTTTGGGATCTAAAATGGGTTCAGTAATTGGCCAATTTTGTGGCCCAAAGGCTTTTAAAGTTGTGATAGCAGCTTAATAATGCTGGTGTCCCTGGATTTAGGTCCTGACAATTTTTAATTTGGCTCTGATCAGTGTCACCAATTCACAAGAATACAGGAGATGCAGAAGCAAGAATTCTTAAATTTCTAAATGAAGACACAAAAAAGATAGTTTTCAAGATCTTTGATGGGAGCTTTCTGATTTTTTCTGCTAAATGAGGATAAAGAAGAAATGCTTTTTCAAATGTAAAAACCAGTTGCAAATCCCATCCTTCTAATTGGTATGACTATCTCAAGGGATGGGGCACCTGAGATGTTTATTTTTATGCAATCATTCTTGGTTAGAGTAACCAGGTATATTCCATAGAAGATATACTAGTACTTACTTAGGACAAGGCAAAGGTTACTCAGCCAAACTTGGCAACATGAAGCTGCTGGTCCAGGTAATGTCAAAGTGATCTGTGGTCAAATAAGTTGAAGTCAAAACATGTGCAACCATTATTTCAGAAACCACCTAGTGGTGCTACATCCTCCTTCACAATGTTCTGTCAATGACTTTGTCTGGCCTCCTTCCAAGAGGAAGGAGGCACTATAATAACAACCTGGCATGTTCAGATCTGCTCTGGGTGACTCATTACATGGAAAGGTCACCTGAGGCATCTTTTCTTGGTCATGCTGGAAAGTGAAGCTTTTGCCTGCATATCAGAATGTGGCTATGATTATAGAAAGAATAAAAGGCCAGAAAGTCCAAACGTGGACCAAGACAGTTAAAATATCTGAAACATTGAAGTTTTATCCTCATGTAGAAAAGATACTTCTATTTTATTGCTGTTTTAAACAAGGACTACCGGGGGAGACTGTAAGGGCTTGGTTTCGGATCCGAGCGAATTGCCTGCCACTAAAAAATAGAAAAAGAGTATTTGAAAGAAAAAGAGTGGCCCCAGATGCAGATTACTCTTGCCCCAGATGTAGCCTAGGTATTCAGGATGTGGCCCATATTCTCACCGAGTGCCAGCAACTTTCTCTATTAAGGGAAAAGTATTTTGAGGGTGGTAACTTGGAGTTCCCGGGGATCCTGAAAACGACTGTAAAAAGGACAATCAGGCAGTTATGTAAATATGTAAATGAAGCATTGACATCAATGACTGAAACTTGATATTTATGTTATTTTTCTTGTGGAGTGTAATTAAGAATACTGTTTTGTATGGCCTGTCTTTTGGCTTATAATAAATTATTATTATCTTCATGAGCTGGTGGTTGGTGATTCATTGTAACAGTCTAATGTTGCAAATAGATCTTAGGCGTTTATAGTCTAGAATGTCTTGTTGTTGTTTTTCTGACCTTAGTGGTCAGGTCTTCTAGCCATGTAGCCATGGAGTGTGAAGCATGTGCAAGCCATGTATACCCTGATTTCTCTTTTGAGCTCAATTTCTCATTTTGACCTCAGTGTTTGCAGGGTTGCCTGAAGGCACACCAGACTTTGCTAATCCTACCTTGGACCTTGTTCAATGCTGAATCCTTAGCATCCATAAGCAATCCTAGATACTTGAGCCATAGAATATATAAATGTCTCAATGTTCTAACCATACTCTTTTTTCTCTAATGAGGAGGGGGAAAGAATGCATGAACAAACACTCATTCTCTGTTTTCTTTCATCTACATTATTGACTAATGTTTACCTAGCAAAACAGGTTTTGCAAGTATTGGCCCCAGTGGTAGCCATCAAATGTACTATCACTTTATCTATATTACTTCATCATTTTCCTGAGCCCCAAAATTAGCAAAAAGCATCCCAATTTTAGATACCTTCAATTTCCTTGGGTAACATACCAGAATTACTAAAGTAATGTCCCAACTTATGAACTATGAAAGCCCTATCTAGCCTAAGCTATTACCTTAAAAAAACCTTACATTGCATTATCCATCAAAATAGGGAATAATCCTATAGAATCCCCAGTTAATAATGATTGGAGAGTCATTGACTCAATTGCATCCTATCTGTCTTCCATAATTCAATTGGCCAACTCTTGTCAATGGGAATCTTAAACCCATCAACAGAGTGAACAGTGACAGCAATATCAAGAGGATTTTTCCAATAGACAATCACTATAGAACCATTCTTTTGCACTTAAGATCTTACATCTAAGATTTCACATCTTTCTGCAAAGATTTCTGTTCTTTTAACTCATCTTTGTTCTAAGACCTTACAGCTCACTGATGTTAGCAAAAAGTGTGAAAGACGCCATCTTTCTACCATATAGAACAACAATGGTAAACTCATCAATAGAACATAGAACTTTGATGGTAAACTCATCAATGTTCTTAGACTGCAGATCAGAGCAGAATGATGAAAGACGTTTGCAAAAGAACGCTATAAGATGTAAGATCTTAGTTCTAAGATTTCACTTTTAAGCATTCTTTGTCAAAATATGTAAGATCTAAGCACATAGATGAGTAAAAGAACAGCCCTTATGCTGGAGAAGTAGTGGTTTTGGACTCTGGTATCTGCCCTCTTGTGGGACACCTTGCTATGCCTCTGTGTCCTGGAGGGTTTATCAAATTGAAAAGCTTTGGTAAAGTTCGAGACAAGCTACTTCTGGCTGTCTTGGAAAGGGGTAGGTTAGGAAACTGAAACATTTAGTAATAAATCCAGGGCCAAAAAAATTCTCTGGGAAGGTATTGCCAAGCTACTTTATTAACCCTCTTCTGAATTCTGAGTCTTAGAAATGTGCCTACTTGACAGGTATTGAAATTTTGACAAAACAACATTATACCTTAATTTACAGTTTTCTGTTTCTTTTCCTCTGGTTTTAGCTTTGAAAATGCAATTCCTGTTTTATGAGTAGAATCTTAAGCCATATGAATGGTATTTTTAAAAGTTTAGAAAATGTATTTGCAGATCTTTCAAACCTCATAAATTGGGATTGAGCAAAGCTGTGAAGCTGAAAATACTTTCTTCTACCTCATTTAAGTAGAATATCTATTTTACAAGTTTTCACATTTATACAAAGATTTTTAAAGGTCGGTGCCCTCTAGAGAGAGAAGGAATGGAGGTAGGTCATTCAAAATACTCTCCAGGGACATCCTTTAGTCTGTAGATCTATTCCTGAGAGTTTCATTTTCTTAACCTAGCCCCTTTCCAAGATAGAAAAAAGTATCTTGTCTAGAGTTTTACCAGGACCTATAAATCATTATGAGTGTTGGGAGCTGTAGTTGATTTAGTCAACATTGTTAATCAAGATTACTGCATCCATCAACACCTTTTGTCACCAATCTTTGAACAGATTCTGTTTTCTGCTGATCACCCTTGTTCAGAGCATTGTGACACACATCTCAAATTCAAGCAATGGTTACACAGAACCCTTGAAGAGTTTGGTCATATCTTTAAATGATCTGCTGTATAAAGTATGCTTGATTATGTCAAAGATCTGGATATGGGTATAATTCTTGTTTAGCTACTTTTTTCTACCTTGAAAAGAGGTTAGGCTAGGAAAATAAAACTGTCAGTAATGAATCCAGGGCCTAAATTATACTCTGGGAAGGTACTACCAAGCTTAGGTGTTAACCCTATTCTGATTTCTAAGTCTTGAAAACTTGCCTACTTGATAGGAAATATACAATAACTGGACAGGTTATATAATCCAGAAAAAGGCTTATACCAGCATTGCCTCTCACTCAGACTGTCTGTCTTGGCTTTATCTCCAATTAGTCATGGCTTGATGGCAACCTGATTTTAATTCAAAAATCAACAGACTTGATTTCAGCCTTTGGCCAAGAAATTTTGACAAAACAATATTTTCCCTAAATTTTCAGTTATGGTATAGATGTATGAGCAGTCCACCACATAAGGAGACAGGTTAAGAAAACAGTTCTTACTTCATAATATGCACAACAATCCAAGTTAATATAGTTAACATTTGTGTTATGAAAGTGAAACTTTGCAAAACAGATCTTTTGCTTAAATGAAGTACAAGAAAACTATTTTCAGCTTCACAACTTTGCTCAATCCCAATTTAAGAAGTATTAAAATTTGCAAATATATTTCCTAATTTAGAAAAAAAAACATTAATGTGCCTTCAAATTCTACTCAAAAAACAAAAATTGCATTTTCAGAACTAAACCCAGAAAAAAACTGATAACTGAGGTATAGATGTAGCAGCAGTCCACCACATAAGGAGACATGTTAAGAAAACAATCCTTACTTCATAATATGCCCAATAATCCTAGTTAATATATTTTGCAGCAGGAGAACCTTTATCTTCACTACTTTCCTTGCTTTTCTAGTTTTTCTAAGATATTCTTGAATTTCTTAGGACCTCTATATTAACAGAGTATATACCTCCACCCACCTAATGTGCAAATATATACCCAGAATTGCAATCTGAATCTAAATATAACCTTCATTTGCATCACAAATGAACTTTACTCCTACCCCCATGATGTACAAATATATACCCTGATTTGGATATATTTAGGAAACTTGTGAAGCTGAAAATAGTATTTTTGTACTTCATTTATGCAGAAAATTTGTTTTGCAGTTTCACTTTCATTACACAAATATTTTTAAAGGTTATCAAAGGTCACTGCTCTCTATATGCAAAAGGAGTGAAGGTATCCTAAGTACTCAAAAATACCTTCCCAGGACATACTTTAGTCTGTAGACCTATACCTGAAACTTTTATTTTCTTAGCCCCTTTCTAAGATGGTAAAAAGTAGCTAAACCAGTGGCAGATATAGGGGAGGGGCAAGGGGTTGCCCCCCTTAACATAGTCTAAAGTAGTGTAATTTACTTAATTAACACAAGTTTCTGTTAATTAAACTTGCTCCAAACACAAGTTTATCAGATCAACCTATTCTGTGCCCCCACCCCTTAAAAAATCCTGGATCTGACTGAGCTAAACTAGAATTTGGTAAATATTTACCAAATCATATTATTGACTTACAACTAAAGTAAATATACTACTTGATGCCATTTTTTTATGCTCTTTCCAAATAGCCTATATTTCTAACCTATTACTTAGTTAAATGAATTACCTTAGTAGGCCTAAGCCCATGCTCTCTCAGAAACAGGACTATTTTCAGGGAGGAGTATCTGGTCCTTTTTTTGTACATAAGCCAAGCAATAATTATTTCTTTTGAATTATTGAGGAATTGAAATGGATGGTTCCTCCTCTCTTCCTGCAAGGACTCAGGAGGCTTCTTGTAATCACTATACTACTTGGTTTATATAAGATGTATCAGATTAATATCCTTTATAAACTTTCATATCAACTTGAGTCCATCAGCACAATCATTGTTCAATCCTGCTCTACTTAGTATGTCGCTACTCTGTCGAATTCTTTTTTCTCTGCTAAACTGTCTAATATTCTTCCTCCTGTCTTCTGTTCCAGTACATTCGAATAAAAGATTTTCTGCCGTTTCCTCATTTCCACAAAGGGCACATCTCGGATCTTCCTTATAGAAACGGGCTCTATATTTCTGATTTCCTGCATGACCTGACCTCAGTCTGAATATCACCCTGGCTTCATACTTACTTAGCGGTCCATATATTTTCTTTTCAAATTGCCTTTCTTTCTTTTGTGTAGCTAACATATTTGTTGAGAACACACGGCTGTCCTCAAATGTCTTTATTCTCAATTTCTTTATCACTTCTCCAATTTGATTAACCATCCTGGGCGTGATATCTACAAATGTTTGCCCATCTTCTGTGGATGCTTGTTTTGCTGCAGTGTCAGCCATTTCATTTCCATTAATGTTTGCATGCCCCGGTACCCAATCCAATGTAATGGTTACTCTCTTTTTCAGTAGTTTCTGTAATTCCTCATGGCAAAAGATCACTTCAGAAGCTACTTTATTTGCTAAATAAATATTCTTGATTGCCTCCAAACCACTTTTTGAATCCGAACAAATTATATATTTTTCACCTGTGGGTCCCAAATCTATTATGTATCTTACTGCATTGACTATTGCAACTACTTTTGCCTGAAAAACTGTAGTTGCATCACTTAATTTAATCAGTTTAACTATATTCTTGGAGGGAATTACAAAAGCAGCCCCCACTCTATTATCCACTTTAGATGCATCTGTGAAGATATCCACAGTGTCAAGATATTGCACTTCTTTTGTCATCTTGAATGATTGATCATAATCTAGATTATCCCACTTTCCAAATTCAGTATTGCACTGGTATGGGATGGATTTCCACTGAGGGGTTATGAACATATTGGACACTCTCAACATTGATGTCAACTGACAATCCATTTGAAACTCTTCAATTCTCTTCTTTGCCCTCACAATAACGAATATTTTCTTCCATGAACACTACACCCTTCCCTCTTTTAGCAGTTTTGATTTAATTGGATTTAACTGGTCAGATATCCATGTCTTCTGTAAGAACTTTAATGTTGCTATGTCTCTCCTGCTACCTAGCTTCTCAATCCCACTTTCTGATTCGAGAAAGCTCCGTGGAGTTGTCTTTCTTGCTCCAAAAGCTGTCCTTAAAGCATTGTATTGAATAGTTTCCAGCTCCTCTAACAAGGACTTAGACGCTGCCATATAAATTATTCCTCCATATTCCAATTTCGCTTTTATGTATTTTATATAAAATTCCATCAAAAAGTCGGGCTTTGGCCCAAAATTTGCTCCACATAGCATTTTCATAAAATTTAATCTTTTGGCACATGTTTTCTTTAACTGTCTCACATGAACCTTAAACGTCAGCTTTCTATCAATGGAAATTCCAAGCCATTTAAATTGTTTCACGGATTCAATTTTTTCCCCATTTAAAAAGAGACAAAGATCAGAATACTTTTTTGTTTGCGTGATTACCTTTGCTTTGGTTTTCTCGACTGAAAACTTCACACGATTCTCCATAGCCCACGTTTCCATCAACTTTATTTTCTCCTGGGCCACTCGTTGTCCCTCCTCAACACTATCACACACTATCTACTTTGCATTATCATCAGCAAAAATCCCAGCTCTATCCTCTCCTGTATCCATTGGTATATCAAATTCACTTATATTGTAAAAATCTGGCCCCAATGAGGAGCCTTGTGGTACTCCACGTTTTCTCAGGACCTTTCTTTCCGAATATGCTTTACCCGCTTTTACTGTCACTTCTCGTTCACGTAAATAATCATAAGAAAATCTTAATAAACATCCTCTAACTTTTGCTGCAATCACTCCTTCGAGTATATGTCGATGAACCACACTATCAAAAGCACTATTCACATCAAAGAAAACTGCTACACATATTTTTATATTTTACAAACAATATACTTAATCATTTAAAAACATTTATAACACTTAGCGAGTATATCGATTACTTCTACGCCAATATTGATCCTTTTTCAAAGTTTTTATTCTTTCAACTGTAAATTTAAGCCTTAACCATTATTTCATAAGAATTTCAGAAAACAGGTCGTAGAGCAATCAGACTAAAGTTTTCCATTTTTGAATTATCTTGGCCTTGTTTAGGAGTTGGAGTTACTAACTCATCCTTCCATATTTTTTGTAATATTATGTCTTCACAGACTTTGTTAGTAATTTCTAACAATGTTTTTATAAATTTGTAACTTAAATGTTTGACATACTGTTGGTAAATCATGTCTAAACCTGGTGCTGTTAATGGTAATTTTTAAATCCCATTCTTTAATTCCTCTACCGTAAAATATCTGTTAAAATCCATATCATTTTCTATATTAGAGTCTTATTACCTTAGCAAATGTGAATTTCTCATCATCTTTAAAATCGTCTGGTCTTCCAATCACTGACTCTACAAAATCTACTGCTTTATTCGCGTTTTCTGGTTCTTCCACTAACTCCGATCCGTTAACAGTCAAGGGTGGGCTATCATTTTCATCTGTCTTTCCTGTAATCAGTTTTTTTACTGTTTTATACACTCTACTTGCAGGCTGTCTAAAATCCGACTTTTCCACGAATTCTTGATACGAAATTTTCTTTGCTTCCACTGTTTGGCGCCTAAAGACTGCATATCTTCTTTGACACATTAAAAAATTTTCAAAGTTTGGAAGATGATTTTACCGTCTTAGTGCCTATATTAGCTTTAAATGTGCTACATTACATTAACTGTTACACAAAACACTCAGATTGTGGTGACTAGGACCTCCTTTAATTTTTTGAGGCAGTTATTGCGCTATTTCTAAGAGTGACTTTTCAAATACATCTATCTTTTCATCGACATCTTCACAACCATTCACCTGTGACTGAACGTCTGTTTCTTGTAATTTATTTGTAAAATCTTCACAGTTAATCTTCTTTAAATTCACTTTGCTAGTTTTTTCATGATTTTTGCATACACTATTATCTTGAGAAATCTCTACCATAATGGGAAAATGATCACTATATAGAGTGGATTCCATGTCACTTGTTACTGATACTTTTGGTGCCAATGAAGCTGATCCTATGGTCAAGTCTATGGTCACTGATCTTCCTGTTCTGCTATTGATTCTAGTTGGTCGATCCTTTGGAGTAAATAGGCATATATCTGAGTTTTTCATTAAAAATTCAAAGATTGTTCTCCCATTTCTATTATCACTTCCGCATCCACACCAAAGACCATTGTGTGCATTTAAATCACCTATAATCATTAGTTTCTCTCCTCCAGACACTGTTTGTATAATTTTTTCTAGACCTCGATCACTTAAAAGTAAATTACCGTCTGGGATATAAATATTGAATATATTCAGCTTTACTTTGTTTTTAAGATGTATTTTGCATCCAACAACCTCCATTTGATAATCTTCCTGTATTGACAAATGAATTGGGATATAGTTGATTTCCTTGTTAATACCAATAATCGCTCCACCTCTCTCTTTATTCTATCTATCTATTCTCACTACATTATAGTCTCTGAATGATGGATTTATATATGGTTTCAAGTAAGTCTCTTGAATGCAAAACACGTCAATATTATTCTTAATACAATAGTCTAGTACTAAATCCTTATTCACTTTAACTAATGATCTTGCATCCCAAGACATAATTTTTATGGATGATTTAACAGTCATTTATTTACACACTGATTCAAAATAAGGCTGTTGTTCATTTACATGGTTCCCAAACTTTCAATAAAATTACAGAGTTTATCTACTTTATCCCTGATAGTCAATTTCTCTATTCTGAAAATTTCTGGTGACAACACTAGACCAATCACAATCTTGTTTATAATATTACTCACTATTCTTTGCTGCATCTGACCAGTTTCATTATCCCTAAGGGGTACGTCGATTTTTGCTTGTTCTTTATATTCCTGTTTGTTAGTGACTTCAGCATATGACCTGTAAACTATTTCAGCTCTTCTAAAACTCATTTGATGTCTTTCAGCAACTTTTAAAATTTCGGTATTCCTTTGTCTGACACTACATTGCATTGAAGTTGATGGGTGGTTACCATAGCAATTGATGCATTTATATAAAGATGTTTTATTTTGTATATTGTTGTTCTTCATTTGACACAGTCCAGATGTATGCTTGCCAGCACATCGTAGGCAAATTTCTTCTTTTGCTGGGCAATATTTCTTTACATGTCCATATCTTTGGCACTTATGACATTGTAGTAATTGTCTTTTATATTCATGTACAATTCGTCTCCTCCCCCCCATCCAAACAACAGGAGGAAGGAAATTATTTTCAAATGTTAGCAATATTGCAAGACTGTCTTCCATTTTTCTAATCTCTCTATTAAATCTTTTTTGCCTTTTGGCCCCAATTATTGCAATTGGGCTATCAATACTATCTAAAATATCATCCTCTGAGACTTCAAGGGGTACTCCCTGTATTATCCCTCTTACGGTCTCCACTTTTCTCTTGACCTCTAGTGCCAAGCCACACATTTGACTTTGCTTCAAAATTTTCTCATCTGCGATGTCATTTTTCACAAAAATAAATATTTTCATTCTTTCAGCCAAAACTTCGAACTCAAACTTGTTTTCTTTTAATAGTTCTTGCATGCACTTTGAGAGTCTGAAATATTCTGGGAATCTTTTTTATTTATCTTCCTCCTTTACTTCAATGATCATTCCGATCTTGAAAAGCTCTTCTTCTGGGATTTAAAATTCTTTGTTGATATTTAATTTTGCGGACACCCACTGTTTCTGTTTTGACTCCATATTTATCTCTGTTCGTCCAACTTTTGGAGCCTGGGACGAGACTCCACCATGATTCTCTGAATTAAACTTTTTCGTTTGAGGTTGTTGACGCTCCACCTTTGTAGCTCTTCTTTTTGTATCTGATTGGTCTATTTCAGTGTTCACACCTTCTGCAATATAGTGGTTAACACAATCGAACATGTCTATTTCCTGTTCATTATATGATTCTCTGCTACTTGGTAAGGGTGGATACACCTGATCAAGTAATGGGCTATATCTATTTTGCGTGGGTACCATTGGTACATAGAATGATACACTGGGTAAACACATGTTATTAGGGCTATTGGATTGGATTGGTATAAACGTTTGCCCATACTGGTTAACTACAGGCATTGTTGTTAGTCCTTGCATATTTTGGTAGCCATAGGGGATTTGGACAGGAGCCCCTGATGGCTCCATTATTGTCTACTTTCCTCTTCTTGCAACAAATATTCTTCAAGTCTTTTCAAATTGACA
>NC_142806.1:11078925-11103312 GCF_049724085.1 Artemia sp. Qi Xiang Cuo
GAATTTGACTCCAGTGTCCATTATTTTTGACTTCCTTTCTTTATTGTAGTTCCGCTTTGCATTTTTTTTCCCTCTCTTTTAGTTTTCTTTACTTTTACCACAGAAACAATTATTTTGTTATCAAATGGGAACTGAATTCCGACATTTGGTTATTCATATTGTACTAAAATTTCTCGAACTTCACAAGGAAAAGCGCGTATAATAAATTTTCATTTTTGCAAATATTTTTCGTCATCTCATATTCGTTAAAGGTGTTCTCAAGTTTTCTATTTTCTGAAAATTTTCCCGAAAAATCATTTTCACGCGTCTTTTTTCAATATTACGCGGCTTTGCCCTTTCTGCATCCCAATTTTGTGGTTTATCAAGATTTCAAACTGGCCTATCAAGCATTTCATTTTTTAGACAGGTTGGCTAACCCTCCGATTTTGTTTTATGGCCCAGTCCACCTCCCGCCTTGTTAACGAAGTTGCGTATTGTTTTCGTTACAGCATTTACTGTGTGATAATTCTCTGATAATCTCTCACTCATTGACCTTCCCTTACAGGCTTCACAAGCTTTAGTAAGGGTTTCCTTACGAGCCTGATGATATATTTCATTGGTTTGTCTATCTTTTTCAAATTTTTCCATACGAGCCTGATGAAATATTTCACGGGCTTGACTATCTTTTTCAATTTTATCTATACGAGCCTGATGAAGCATTGTTCGGGCTTGACTATCTTTTTCAATTTGATCTATCTCATCCTTTAATTTTTTTTATATACTCTAGGTGCTTTGTTTCACTAATTTTTCTATGGGCCTCTCTGGCTTTTCCATGTCTCTCTTCTCTCTGCTCTCTAGCTATTTTCTCTTTCTCTCTTTCTTTTCTATCTTCTTCCCTTAACTTTAATATATGTTGTGTCATATCTACAAAACTGCTTTTTCGCAAGCCCCTGCTGGAAATTGAGCTTCTACTACTCCTGCTACTCGGCCTACTCTGATTCTCTCTGTCATTATATTTTCTTAATTCGTTTTCTGAGTCTGTTCGTTCTATAATTCTATTTTCTGTTACCCGCAACTCCCCTTGATTTTGCACAGCATCTGAAGGGTGATTTGACTTCGTTTTACTCGTATTTTCATATAACAATTTTTCTTCATGTATTATCGCCACTGTTTCTATTTCATGTTCTTCCATATTACCGGGTGTCCTCATTCCTGACTGTATTCTTTCTACTCCCATATTTGTATCTTTTATCTGGGTTTCTCTATCTGGGAATAATTCTTTCTGAATCTGCCGTAAATTCTTTTCTCCTTTCACGGTTCGCACGGGAGATCGCCCTACTACTGATTTTGTTTTAAAATTTTCCCCTTCACACTTGTCAGAATTATGTATTTCACCCCCTGAGTGAAATATGGTTCCCAAAGATAGTGTTTTTTTTTAGGGTATTTCCAGCGGGAGTCGCATACAATTGTGGGTCAGAATACGATTTTTGGTTTACCGCTGCAGTTTTTTTCCAATTCATATCCAATTCTTTCAGCTCTTGTCCTTTTTCTGACCTTGTGTGAAGTGGTCCGACCCAGTGTGGTAAGCGACCCAGTGGTCCTCCTCAACGCCTCGCTCTTTACGCTAAAGTTTGACTCTGTCTCACAACTTTATTTTTTAAAACAATAAACTTTAGCGTAAAGAGCGAGGCGTTGAAGAGGGGACAGCCCCTTTCATATACGGAATAATTTCTGTTCGTTTTAAGTTTTAATGTCGCTCCTTACTTTCAGTTTAAAAAACTTGCTTTTTTTTATTTAATAAAGAATAAGGATAGAGTGGTATATGCGAATGGAAACTTAATCCTACTGATGATGTATTAATAGAAGTTATTAACTTTCATTTAGTCCAACCTTGACAGAATGGATGTGACTTGCTTGTTCCTTGGACTTCTACGTTAACAGTGAGACTATATACAAGTTTTAACGTTACAATGACTTCTACGCACTTCAACGTTAACCTTAGTATTAAAACAATAAGATTAACATGAGATTACAAATAATAATTTCACTCAAATATTGAAATAGGTCCATTTAACCTAAACAATAAAAATATCTTCCGAGATGGCTACTGAAACTATATGTCTGTGAGAAACCCCTAGAAGCACTAATTGCCGACCCCGGTGCAGAAAAACCGTAGACTGCGCAATAGCGCTGCCTAAGTAAAGAGCGAAGAAGGCGCATTTTTTTAGAGGGGGAGGGGGATTATTAAGGCACTTCATATAGAAGAAGTTTTGAAAAATTCAAAAGAGGCTTATTGAATTGGAGACTGAATATTCTAGTGCCCTTTTTAACAGCCAAAAGTGATTGGAGGGTAACTAGCCTCCCGCCCCCCATATCCACCATTTTCCCCAAACACAATCGTTCACAATTTTCAGATATTAATTTTGTTCAATATAATTGAATGGTCCAGTAATTATGTCTTTGGGGATGTCAATCCCCCCCAAGCCCTCAAAGCAGGGGCTTTGAGTTAGGCAATTTGTCCATTGTTTACATATAGCATATGTTAAAGAGAAAGGCAGACATGTTTGACCTTTACTTTCCAAAAAGATGAAGGGCGTATAGTTGAGCTTTTCAGATAATATTAAGGGGAGTGTTGAACTAAATCAAAACACGTTATTGGAATACGGGTTGTCAAAATGACGGAAGTCAGGAATGACTGAATGTATTATTTCGGAACTTTCAGGAAATGCTAAGGGAGTGATTAATTAACCGAAAAGGCAATATTTGAACAATACTACTACTACAACTAGAAAAACTACTATTGCTATCACAAGTACTACAACCACTAAAACTACTGCTTCTGTAGCGAGCACTATTAAAGCCGAGGACATTGAAATGGACATTCGAAGGAAATGCTGAGGGGAAAGTGGAACTAAGTCAAAACATACGATGGGCAAATACTGTCAATAGGGCGTATCTGCAATGTTTTTAGAACGGCTTACCGCATCAACATGAAACTTCCCAGGGATCTTGAGGGGGATGTTCAACTAGTCAACACGTTACGTACATGTGGGTTGTTAAAAAAGCGTAACTTAGAAATGACCATGTGTGTTAATTCGGAACTTCCAGGAAATAATAAGGGGGATAATCAATGGTCCGAAAAGGTAATATTTGCACGCTACTACTACTTCAACTACTACAATACCACTACTACAAGAACCACTGCTTTTGAAACGAGTACTACTAAGGCTAAGGGTATTGAAGTGAAATTTTAAGGAAGTGTTGAGTGGAAAGTTGATTTCCAGGAAATCATGGAGGATGCTCAACTGGCCAAAGGGCAACATAAATGTATTGCTACTACAACTGCACTACTACTACCACTACAACTACTGCTCTTGAAGCGAGTACTTTTGAGGCTGAGAGAATTGAAATGCAAATTTGAGGAAGCGTTGAGGGGAAAGTTGAACTAAATCAAAACATACTATGTGCATACAGATTATCAAAAGCGCGTATCAGCAATATCTTTGGAACAGCTTACCGTATCAAGCTGAAACTTCCAGGGGATCGTGAGAGGTTATCAAAAGGGTATATCGGCAACAGCTTACTAAAATATGAACCAGGAAGTCGTCCCCTATGAAACCCCATTGCAGTGCAAGTGCCATTTCTACTTTAATGAAAGCAATATACAATTTCAGCGATTTCTCTTTTACTATTATTACATTGAGAAATAAATACATTAATGAAGCTCTCGAATTAATACGATTGTGTTTTATAATATCAATCTAGTTTGATCAGGCTAATAATCACTAAAGTTCCATTCAAAATACTGCACAATTACTACCTATACTGTTAACTAAAAATGAACAGAAATTAAAATGGATAATGAGGTAATATTGAAAATAATAAATGCCCGTTTGAGTTAATAATTGGAAGCTGAACGGGCAAAAAATAGATGTTCAAAAAAAAATCAAACCTGAATTCCTGAAACGCAAAGAAATTTTTTGAATTTAGAATTCGTGTGTCACGCAGTCAATCACGCACACAGAGGGGGGGGGAGGGAAAAGAGGTTTTTTTTTAAGTCAAGCCTTGGAAAAGATACAGGCCGATCGTTTAAATCAAAAATATACAAGCCTTTATTTTTTATTTTTTTTTTATTTTTTATTTCTCATTTTTACATAAATGAATTTAAAAAAAAGGAGATTAAATAAAAAAAATAGTTTTTTTTTAACAAAATTAAAAAGCGAAGCTCTCTTGCTCAGGGAAAAAAAAATAACAGAAATTATAACGAACAATGAATTAACAGTGAAAAGAAATATATATTAGACTTAATAGAAAATAAAACCAATAATGAACTTGTAATGTACTAAAATAAAACTGTTATTCAACTCAAAACATACAGAAATTACTCGATATAGTCAATGTTTAAAGCATCCCAAAAACTTGGGGTAACAGTGCAGCACTTGTGGTTTCAATATATGAATGTGGTTCTAAGTCAGGTTTGCATATAAACAAAGGAATATCACTGCAAAATTCAATCAAAAACTGCCTACATGAACCACACTGTGTTAAGAAATCTTCTTCCATTTCTGCACAAATTGCGGCTGCCTTGAATTTGTACATGTTTGACGATACCGCCTAAAAATGAATGTCTATAAACACTGTCTATTAAAAAGGATTTTATCCTTATTTTGAACTTTTATTTTATCGTCATGGAAAGGCAGTGTGGTCTCTGAAATTATCTATAACTAAAAAATATACATAAAACTAAAATAAACTAACATCAAACATATAATTACTTACATTTAAAATTTGCAGCTACCTTCATCAAACTACGAAAGTAGCTGGATTAAAAATTAAAAAAAAGAACAAATGAAGTAGATATATCATTGAACTATGAAGCAAAGGAACCACAAATATATATATATTAGTTCAAGCAACAAACCTAAAAGAATAGCAGCATCAAAATCTTCGCATCAAAATTATGTCCAGTTACTTTCGTGGTTACTTTCCAGTTACTTAATCCAGTTACTTTCGTGGTTTGATGAAGGTAGCTACAAATTGTAAATGTAAGTAACTGTATATCATATATTTTAGTTTAGTTAATTTCAGTTTTATATACATTTTTTAAGTTTTAGCTTCTATTTTTTTTTTTTTTACGTTGAAGACTAGATCTTTATTTGATCAAGGGTTCCTGACCCTGTTGATTACACAGCTAATGTAACAAGATGAATGCTTCACGAATCATGTTTGGTACTCAACAAAGCTGGTATTTAAAGGTTTTGAAGTGACTAACTACAAATATAAGACTGAAATTGTAATTTAATTGGCTTTAAAATAAAGTATGCAACTTACATTCTCTATAGATGGTTTCCAAGTCTTATTATAGTGTATTTCAAAGGAATCTTTAGTTCATCTGTTATGAATATACGTATTTTACTAATTACAATAAGATCTTTTCCGACGTTTTGTCTCTTCATATTTATTTAGTCCTATATAACGTACCGCCAAGCCTCTTTAGTCTTTTTCTAGGGCACTTCATCTCAATTTCCCCTAATTCTGACAGTATAGCAAGACAATATTAAAATTAGACATTAATGGACTTCCGAACATTCTAATATGAGTGGCACAATCTTAATAAAGCTATGCAAAAATAAAACACGTGAAACTTCTACAATGAGTAAGTGAATACAATTTTAAAACTACTTTGAATAAATTAACAAGTGTATTTAACGGTTGTATTATTTAAAATGCAATCAAACGGTATGATAACTGCCGTCTTGTTGTGGGTGGATCTTGAGCATAAATTTAGAGAGAATATTCATGATTTTACTAGCATAAGGGGGAGGGGGTAGAAAATGTTCCTCATGAATAACATTTATTGATTAACCTTTGCTCTCCTGAAAAAGGTGAAAATTGAGACGGGAAATTTCATTTTTTTTGTGTTCAGATCTCCCGTCATTCTTCCCAGGCTTTTTTTTATAAGGGTAGTGCATTCAAAGAAACATGTGTTAAGAATGTGAAGGAGAATCATTAAAAAGAAAGTTCTGGACTTCTAGCACGTTTTTTCAGGAGGATAACATATCCTGTTGTGAAAAGTTAGTGTTTATTTCTTATTTTGTACCTCAGAAAAAAGTTTTAGTTCAAATGGGTTCAAAAACAAGGGAAATCCAAATTTTGAGATAGCCATTTTGTTCATCGTAGTGGAAAAGTTCTGGAAATCAAATCTTTGAGGATGACAACCCCCTCACAGCCTCCAGGGCAAGGATTGTAATTTATGTCCTGGGACATATAAAGTGTTTATGGGAAGTTGTTGTCATGGAAACTCAAAAAGGGCTCATTCGATTGGAAATTGAAAGTGTTAGTGTCCTTTAGAATAGTCGAAAATCCCTCTAACACGCCCACCCTCCCATATGCCCATTATATTTAAAAACTAAATGTTGCCTTTAGATTAAATCCAAAACCACTGTTTCAATGCAAATTCAGAATAAGGCATCTCAATAGTATCCCAAGAACAACAGAGGGTATTATGTTCAAACTTTCAGGGCTACTTCTGCTTTTAAAATTTAGCCAAATCAAAATAAGGTAAGTGTATCCAAGCTATCGAAGAAAGTAAACAGATTTTCTTGCGAATGGTATCAAGCTTTCTATTTCAAGTCAACTAGAGGAGATATGAAACTAAATTAATCACTGCTATTTGTGTCCGGATTTTTAAAACGGCGTATGTTGTTAAAAATTGCTGAAAATTTTTCTCCAGAACAGAAATAGCAGGCCAAACTATAAAGTCTATAAAGTCAAACTATAAACTATAAAGTCTTAAAAAATTAAAATATGTAAAGTATCATTTTCTTTTTCCCTGAAAAGGCTATTTCAATATAAAACAAACAGAATTTAAATTAAAAAAAACTTTTCGGCAAAATAAGGATCTTACAGAAAGTAAAGAACTTCTTTAAACCAAAAATGAGCAAAAATAAAATCAAATAATCTACCAAGCGTGAAACTACCACAAATCAGCATCGATAAATAAATGAAACCAAAAACAAACAAAAATTACAATAAATAAACGAGTCAAACTCAAAACGAGCCGAAATTAACATGAATAGGGCTCAAAACCCCTATGTCTTCCCAAGGCGAGAACATCATTTGCACTTTACTGAAAAAAATACAAATGAATGTGCATTATAAGTTTAATATACATATACTGATACTTATTAATCAAAATGTTAACATTATTTTATTTATTAAAGTTATAAAAGTAAAAACACTTATATTTTTTTTCAGTAATTTCAAATTATATTATTCATCCAAATAATTTCGGCGAAAACCACGTTGATTTAAACTTAAAAAATGGAAATTTTTCCATATAAAAAAGGAGCTACCTCCACCTCGACACCTCGCTCTTTAACGCTAAAGTTTGACTCTTTGTCCCAGCTCTGCTTTTTAAAGGTAGTACAGTTCTTTACCGTGAAGAACGAGGTGTTGAGGAGGGAGTAGCTCCTTTCATACACATTTTCCCTAAAAGCAGTAAAATAAGCAAAAAACGAACCTTTATAAAAGCTACTTGCAAAGCACAAGTCTTTAAAGACGGTCTACGGTTTTCCAAACTACATCCTGTAATAATTTCACCATCAACTGTTAGTAGAGCTGCTCCGACTTTTTTTTTACTATAAGGACAATAGGAATCACCCCGGGCGTCACGAGCAGACTCCATCAGCTTCTTGTTTGCTTCACTGGCTTCACATAAAAGAAAAAATAATTCATTCTTTTAAGTGACATCTAGGACTGGCTTAAAAATCCTGATAATTGGACTTGAATATGCACTTACGGGAAGCATCACGCCCCTAGCCCTATTAAATAAAAAAATATTTTTTTTTTACTGAAAGTATGGAGGAACATTAAAACTTATAACAAACAAAAATTATTCCGTATATGAAAGGGGTCGTCCCCTCGTCAACTCCTCGCTCTTTACGCTAAAGTTTTTTATTGTTTAAAAAAAAGTTGTGAGAAAGAGTCAAACTTTAATGTAAAGACCGAGGTATTGAGGAGGGGACAGCCAATTTCATACACGGAATAATTTCTGTTCGCTTTAAGTTTTAATGCCCCACCTTACTTTCAGTTAAAAAACTGTTTGTTTTTTTTATTTCTGCATGTAATTAAATTAATGAAGGATTTGATTTTGGCTCATGGCTCAACCTATTCTACCGATTCTAGTCAAAGCTCATTAAATAATGTCCAACTGATATTACCATCCGTAAAAGATATTCAGGGCGAAATTCAACAAAATATTAAAACAGTGAGAAACACTCGAACGTTCCTTGCTGTAAAAAGAAATGAAGTATTGGTCTGACAAAATATTTATAAGAATAAATCAACAAAGGTCATGATTACGCTTCAATAAGGATTTTCAAAAATAATCGTTGCTTGGTTTACAATGAAGCAGTAACCTATGTAGAAGGACGCTGCATTGCACCAACTGAAGCCTGCTGGTGACTATTTAGTTGGTGTCCAAAAAAATTACTGTAAGCTGTAACAGTGTTGCTGTAAGCTGAAGCTGTAGCAGGGCGTCACATCAGGAGCCTCACAGTTACGTTTTACATTTGCTGCTGAGCAGTTTTTTTAGAGCTGACATAGAACAACATTAAAGTTGTGCTTTTGCTTTGCAAAAAATTTGTCTTGAAAAGTACTAAGTTTACAAAATAATATAAAATATTCCACCTACTGATTCACTAAACTTGGGTTTAAAGTTCCTGGTATTTTAATGCATTTTAAAAAGTTTCTAAACCAACCATGGACTTATTGCAGGCTAGAATGATTTGTGAGAGACTCTAATACCAACTTGAATCAAAATCAACTTGCAATCAAGACATGGGCATTTGGAGGGCAAATCTTATATGAGCTTTTTCAGGATTGTGTAAAAAAGATTGTCATTTCACGTGTAGATAGATGACATATCATCTATTCATTCAACTTAGGGCAGAACTAACGTAGATAGTCATGGAAAAAAGGGATGATCCAGATTTTTGGATTAACTAACGGACAACGTTTACTGGACTTGTTTGCAATATGCTGGACTGAATCAGCTTAGACTCACAGATGAACAAATGAGCTAAGCCTAATAGACTTGGCTCCTCAGTCTCAGGTGTGCCTGTTTTACCAACTTTAGGCTGTCCAAAGATGAAACAAAATATTTAAGTACTGACTTAACCATATAACCGTTCTTTTAAACCCATTAAGCGTAAGATTGAACTATAAGTAAGATTTTCCTTGCCTTAGTCTGATCCGTGGAAGCATAGATTGGAATGTGGGCCAGGTGATGCAGGCGTGTATAGAATTGAATGAGTTCACAAATAAAGTGTATTAAAAGTGTAAGTTCGATGAGAGATGGCTATTAAATATATTGAGGGATAAAGGTGTGGCAGAATTTAAAACCTTAGAACAATTTCACAATTTGTTTTTCTTTGTTTCTGTTATGCTTACGCAATGTAAAGTAATTAAAAGTTATTAAAATGTAATCGTTTATATTTGAAGTAAGGTTTCTGTACTCTTTGTTTTTTTCTTTATCGTTTTTTTTTTTTACCACTCCCTGTTTGTCTTTTAATGGTGGGCTAAAATGAACTATCTATCTATCTCTGTATCTGACCTTACATTTGCTGCATGAAAAAGGGTGTATTTCTTTATTCATTTGTCTTGTTTGTTTTCTACAAGAGTGTTTTTTTTAAATGATTCATATTTTTTTTTTTTACAAATAACTCATTCATGTCAGAGGTTCATTTAAAATCTGATGATCTACTTTAGAATCCCTTGTATAAAACTTACATTTGAATTTGTTGAAGCTAGGAGGCAAAGACATCTTTTTATTTTAAGAAAATGGATGCATATACTTGAGTTTTATTGCGCTAACAACCTAGGGCCATGGCAAAACAAAACAACGGCGCTGCGTGTCTAAATTGGTATCTTTTCCAACCTCATCTCAAGATGTTGTTTCAATGAACGATCGGATCAAATATTTTTATAAAGTTTTTTTTAACAGACCCTCCTCCTTAAGACACCATCTTTAATTCAAAATTATTAACCTATTTTGGTGATTTAAATCCCCATAGATATATTACAGTTTCACCTTCTAATATTGAAAACTGGGTATGACTTCTGAGATGAGGTAAATCTGTGGGTCTTGATGGGATCATGTCTGAACAATTGAATCATAGCTCTCCCAAGCTTTTCTTAATTTTTTCCCTGTCGTGTAAAGCTGCTTTGTTTCAGAATTATGTAGCAAAGTCATTTTGTGGGGGCCTAACTTCTTGTATTCCGAAACGAGGTAAAGAGCCTTCTGTTTGCTCTTCTTACAGGCTTATTACAGTTTGTTTAATTCTTGGGAGGCCTTTAGAAATTTTTTTAGAAAAGTTTTTTATTGTTTAAAAAATAGAGTTGTGAGAAAGTCAAACTTTAGCGTAAAGAGCGAGGCGTTGAGGGGGGGACAGCCCCTTTCATATACGGAATAATTTCTATTCGTTTTAAGTTTTAACGTCGTTCCTTACTTTCAGTTAAGAAAACATTGTTTTTTTTATTTAATCTTTGAACATTTTTGAATTAATGCAGGTTTTGATTTTGGCTCACCGTAAATGAATAATTAAAACAAAATTTGCATATTAAGTTTACTTTTAGTTGGTTAAATCGCTTTCTCAAAACTTGTTTAATTTTATTTACGAACGTTTTTATTAGTAATAATGCAGGTTTTGATTTTGGCTCACCGTACGTGAATAATTAAAACAAAATTTGCATATTAATTTTACTTTTATTTGGTTAAATAGCTTTCTCGAAACTTGTTTAATTTTACTTAACTATACGTAACTTACGAATTCACTTACGCAACGAACTTTTATATTCATAGATTTTTAATACGTATATTAGGTGGTTCGCCCCCTAGTCAATACCTTGCTTTTTAAGCTAAGGTTTGAATTTTGTTCCAGTTCTTTAAAAATGACCCCTTAATCACAATACTGAAAAATATTGGCTTAAAGAGTGAGGTATTGACTAGGGGGTGAACCCAATCAAATACGTAATATTTTTGGTTCGTTTTAAGTCATGATGTTGCTCCTTACTTTCAGTTGAAAAACTTGTTTTTTTTTATTTAATTTCTGATCTTTTTCTTTAATAATGATGGGAAATCCAGCGCCCCCTTCATAGCAATGTCCCTTTCCCCATGATAATTTCCTTCGTGGTAAGATCCTCCCATATAATCCCCAACCCCCCTAGCAGAAAAAATCCCCCCTGAAAACGTCTGTATACTTCCCAATAACCAATACCATCTGTTAACATTAGGTAAGGCTCATATCTTTCAGCCCTCTCCCTGGGAACGTCGGGGAATTAAGTCATCCTAAAAGACATAGTTATCATATTTTTGACCATGCTGAACAAAATGGCTATCTCAAAATTTTGATCGGGTGACTTTGGGGAAAAAATGAGTGTGGGAGGGGGCCTAGCTGCCCTCCATTTTTTTTGGTCACTTAAAAAGGAAACTAGAACTTTCAAATTCCGTTCCAATGAGCCCTCCCACGATATTTTTGGACCACTGGATCAATACGACCACCCCTGGAAAAAAACGAACAACAACAAAACAAATAAACACGCATTCGTGATCTTTCTTCTGGCAAAAATGTAAAATTCCACATTTTTGTAGATAGGGGCTTGAAACCTCTACAGTAGGGTTCTCTTAAAAGTTGAATGATGGTGTGATTTTCATTAAGGTTCTATAATTTTTAGGGAGTTCCCCTTTTTTCTAAAATCAGCCAAATTTTCTGAGGCACATATATTTTGATAGGTAAAACTAAACTTGATGAAACTTATATATTTTAAATCAGTATAAAAATCTAATTATTTTAATGTATCTATTGGTATCAAAATTTCGTTTTTTAGAGTTTCGGTTACTATTGAGCCAGGTCGCTCCTTACTTACAGTTCGTTACCACGAACTGTAGTTCCTGAAGAAAAGTCTTTCGTATATCTTGGCCTTCCTTATGGAAAACTTTTTTGTGATGCAAAACACCTCATTATCCATATCTCAAAGACAAAATTACAAAGCCATATGAAGCACTAGCCCGAGTCAGATGTCAGTTCCACCAACGTACACTACGCCACTTTTAATAACACTTTCTTTGGCCCACATGTTTTTTGTGGCCCAAATAAATTATTATTATTATTATATAATTTAATTGATTTCCTTCCTAAAGATGCTTTACCAAGTAAAGATCCTTTGAAACTCAATAAAGGTCCTTAAATCAATGTATTATAACTGCAAACAATAAATAGATAAGCAAACGAATAAATTATAAAGTAAATAAATAAAATAATAAATAGATTGATATAATTACTATTTAGAAAACATGCTAGGAAAGACATTTATTCACAGGAGGAGTGGCCCCGGATCATGTCTTTTCCCAAAATTTATGATTCCCCGAAATTCTAAGGTTTTCATAAGGTTTTGTTTTGTTTCATTGTACAGCTTTTCAAGAATGCATAGAGTTCAAAAGCATAGAGTTCAGATCCTTTAAATTATCAAAAAAAAATTCTTAAATATTATTATTCTCCTATACTTCCGAGTTGAAAAATGTACTGTGTATTTATATTTAGACCTGAACTCCGATACATTTACATAGCTTTAGCACCAAAGTAAAGTACAGTTTTTCATAGGTAGAAGTACAATATTAAGTTACCATAGTCATAGAATTTGAAATGGAAGTTTTGATTCCTTGGTTTTGCCAAAAGAATATTTGGGCATATATGTATCATTTTCATGTTCATGAACGTGATAACTGTGATATGGAATCACACTTTATGAGGTCATCCTAATAACTCAATAATAAGTTACTAAATGAATCATGCCATTTGTCTCTTTCAAGGGTTATTCAAATCATATTTATTTAGCTAAACTTAGAACTACAAAATAAAATGACAATTCTGCTAATACGTAATTTAGAACTTTTAGATGGTACGTACAATGGAACAAACGCAATTGTTCCTGAATTATGCAACATCAGGATCAAAGTAAACGTAATTAGTCGCAAAAAGGGTGAAACAAAAATTTATATTAATATGAGGTTAGAAGACAAGTAAGAGCGAGAATCACGGGTATACCAGCTTTTCATGGGCCAAGTACCTGGGGTAGAACGAATCTCGGTCTCCCGTTACTTTCCATTCAACCTGGCTGAATCTAGAGCCTCCATTTTTCTCATTTAAAATCCTCACAGCTTATACTGATCTTTCGAGTAGTCTCGTTGTCCTTTCGATATCAGATTTTATCACTATTTGGGTTCCTCTTACCTAACTGCCCATGTTGAGTAGGTGCCTACACTAGGCATTTCATCAAAATTGGGGTCTTAGCTGGTGTCTGGGTCATCAAGTTTCTTGGCGAGAGGAGACAAATCCGCCAGAAGCATCAGTCATGGGCAGTATGGGGTCGCGCCTTTGAGTGGGTGGCTAGATTGGAGCCCATCCAAAACAACAGGACCTGGTTCCAGTTTTGAATTCTTAAACTTCCATCTTCCTTGTCAGGAGGAGAGTCCTATCTTTATCAGATGAGAGTAAGGAAAATGAAGCTATAGTGAAAAATGAGTTCAAGTTTCAGACTTATTTGTGGAACTCTTTAGAAAGCAAGAAACATCGTAAAAAAAGGCTAAGAAATTTATTTAGAAGTTGTGAAGGTGGCAAAGCAAACTGACAATGCAAGCAGTCTTTCCTTGAGAAAATGGAGCGCTCCAAAATGAATACATGCAAAGATGAAGAGCACTAATGACTTGTAATTAACACTTGCGTAGTTTTCGGCATCTCTCTAGGTTTGTACTGGGCTTTGTACCGCAGATTGTTGGCGTTGAGGATCGCAATAGCGTTGTTCTCCTACCCTAATAATTCTTACTTCTTCACTTTCATTTTTGACTCGCTTTGATCCTGGCTTTTGTTTAGCTACTTTAAAGCTAAAAACTTTACGTCTATTGATGGTACAATTGTCTCTTAAGTTGAATAAAGCTAGAACAGAACAAGTCAAGTTTTCTATCTGTTTGTGAAACTCTTTAGAGAGCACGTGACCAAAATTAGTTAATTTGCAAGTTCTTGAGGTGGCAATGGTTCCAACTTCATTTCTCTTTCTTCTTCATTTTGGATTTAACTATTTTAGGTAATGTGTCATTACCCTTTGCTTCAGTTAATCGTGGATTGAATTCCAGGCGATTCATTTCATTTTCATTGAAAAACTTATGTTGTTCGAATCGTTCTCTCGGACACATGCGGTTTACATTTCAGATAGTTGGACAAAAATTTCTTTTTCCAACGAATCATCGTTTATAATAATCATAAATTTGCGTTTTTGAATCGTCTTCTTGTCATATTTTCCTAGAGTTTTAAAATTGCTTAGAGAGTTTCTCAAGATAGACTGATAGTCCTCCTCAATCAAAGCTAATTGTTTGCTATAAATGATAATTAACGTGACGTCATATGTAGCTGTAACATGTATAAGACTTTTTTATTAGAGTATGCCATCATTACAACACTGATGTAGCCTATATAAAGATGAAGTTGCTCCAATGAATTTTTTCCCAAAATTGAAAAATAACAACAATTACAACGAATCAAAAATGAAAGTGAAGAACAAAAAAATACGGTGTTTGAAGATATGTGACAATTAGAAAAAAAAAAAGTCAAAACGGATGTGAAGAACAACGAAAAATAGAGTTAAAAAAATATGCAACAATGATAATCACTACGAATAAAAAACGAAGTGATATTTCATGACATGAGACCAAATAATATGCTAAGGCGTAATTAGACACTCAAATATATAGAAAACTGACGAGTGTCGAGACTCCCTACAGCATAAAACTAACTCTAGGTCTCGTTTTGATAAGCGGAGATAAATCCCAGTGTATCATTACTAGCTTTCAAAATTAATCAAAAATTATTCTAAAGCTACTCTAATTCCTTTCATTTCTTAAATACACTCACATCCACGCAGTAATGGACTTTTGTCAGAGAAGAAGGTCCTGTCAATGCATTATTTTTTTCAAACTAACTGGACAGGTAAGCAATGATAGGTACCACTGCAAACTTTTCTATGTCATTGTGAGTTCCAGCGCAGCAGGAACTTTCTCAAATCTATCCCTACATATATGCACTCTCCTGAATCTACTACTTCTTAATCATTTGTTGTTTTGAAGCTTATATGACACAAAACAGCAAACTTCAATTGAGAGTTTGACGACGCTTGATTGGGACACTTTTATTGATGGTATGCCGTTTTTATTTAATTAAATAACCTGAACGGAACTGATCCAATTCGAAAATGAGGTCACCCCAAGATAGAAACAGCTTACCTGTTAGAGCATTAGGTCCTAAAGGCATTGCCTCATTGAAGCAGGCATAAGCAGTTGCATCTGCCTCCTTTATTGCTTCCATGATATGGAGCAGTGGGGTTTTCTAAAAGTACAAGAAAATATTGCATTTTTTCCAGGGTTTTGGAGTCGGAGTTGTAGAATCGAGTTGTAGTATCTAGTAACTTTTTTTTTATTTGCAATACGATTTTTGATTTTGATTCGGTTTTAACTATATAATGACTACAATTTTCACTACAAGACTTCTGTCACAAAATTTATAAATATTATTAATGGATTTTCGACTCTCACTGCCGGATCTTGGAATTTGTATTGAAATCAGATCAAATTTTTGAACTCTCTGAGATTCCACAGCAGCTTGAACAAGTTTGATTTTTATTCGTAATTAACTAAAAAAAATCAAGTTTTTTTTACCTGAAAGTAAGGAGCGACATTAAAACTTAAAAAGAACAGAAAATATTCCGCATATGAAAGGAGCTGTCCCCTCCTCAAGGCCTCGCTCTTTACGCTAAAGTTTGACTCTCTCACAGCTTTTTTTTTTAAAGAATAAAAAGCTTTAGCGTGAAGAGCGACGCGTTGAGGAGGGGACAGCCCCTTTCATATACGGAATAATTTCTGTTTGTTTTAAGTTTTAATTTCGCTCCTTACTTTAAAAAAACTTACTAGTTAAAAAAAAACTTGTCTTTTTTAAGTTAATTTCTTAACTAAATCTGGACTGATGCGATCCATCGTCAAAACGCCAGGTTCACTCCGGTGCCACGCTACCTATTCACGGAATAGTGATCTTAAAACAGCACAGAAATTCCTCGAATTTTTGGGATTTCCCCGAAAATCTCGCAAAAATGGAGCGGCAACAACGCTTGGGCCTAGGAGTGTAAAAGCTTTAAATCTGGCCGCAATTTTAGAGCCTTGTTTTTTCACATTTTGAACTGGATCAAGCTCATTTTCTGAATCCAGGTGATCATTCAGCATCACTCCTATGTCCACTATGTATTTTTTTTGCGTGTGTGTGAAATTGTATAATAGGCGCTTTGCCTTGTGTAGGTTAAAATGAGAAAAAATTCTTTTCAACTGATATTGAATTACTAGCCACAAAAATTATATAAGAAATTTTTTAGAGGTCTAAGTTTATGGAGCACATATCTACATTGCTGGTTTGTAGAATTGTGTAAAACTAGTGCTTTATTAAAACCTGACCTTGCTTTGGTTTCTTAGATCTTCCAACGACTTTCCGAATTTTCAGCTCCTAATCCGTTATTTGCTTCGGTTCTATTCTTAGTAATTTTTGCAGAGTTTAACAAACATTGGGTAATATTACGGCTAAGTTTATTTTGTTAAAAAAAGCCATTCAGTTTCATTTGTCTATCACGAGTTAATTACATAAACTTTGAAGAAATATTTTTTTGTTCATTTCAAGTATCATCTTTGCTATTTAGTCCCATTAGAAGAACCTTATTTTTTAAGCGTAAATAGAAAATAGTTATTATTATAATAACTTATGACCAGTATCTAGTTTTACCGGTTTTTTCACTTTCGCTTTTTTTGCTACTGGTAGGTTTTTCTTAGATTAAATCAACTTCTTAAGCATAGAAAATTTATACTTATGCAAAAAATTGACATAAAGTTGAAAAATTGTTTTTACATAATCTTAAACAGCTCTCTTTCCAATTTTAGAGTAGCATTTTAGCAGCAGGTAAAACAGACTCGGGGATTTCCTTGGGTTTGCAGGGTTAGGAAGTGAGAATTTCCGTTTTAAGTGTTTTGACTATTCCAATAATGTATTTTTTGTTCTGAGTTGTGACTATTTCCGAGTGGTTTTGAGTTCTTGTCAAAATTTCTGTAAATTTGTTTTTGCATTAACTTTCGCAATTAATAAGAGCCGAAATAAAAGCTTTCATTACAGAATTACAATTGGATGGCTTTTTTAAAGGCGCTTTTAAACTTTCGATTACTATAGGCAGCGAACTACTCTTTACTAGGTTGCAGCTGTTAATTCAGGCGTAATAAAGCTCTTCCAGAGCCATTGCTACTGCATAGGTCTTGCTCATTCATAAACAGAAAAACAATTTTTAGAAAACGTTTTTAATTCTGGTAATATTTGACAAAAAGGGCGTCAAATCGACATTTAGCCATGATCAGGACTGCCGCAACAGTAATCAATAATAGCCAAATAACTGCGGTTAAATAGTTATCACTTTGACCAATTAAATAAAAAAAAACAAGTTTTTTTAACTGAAAGTAAGGAACGACTTTAAAACTTAAAACGAACAGAAATTATTCCTTATATGAAAGGGGCTGTCCCCTCCTTAACGCCTCACTCTTTACGCTAAAGTTTTTCATTGTATAAAAAAAATAGTGTTGTGAGAAAGTCAAACTTTAGCGTAAAGAGCGAGTCGTTAAGGAGGGAACAGCCCCTTTCATATAAGGAATAATTTCTGTTCATTTTAACGTCGTTCCTTCCTCTCAGTTAAAAAAAACTGAGAAACTTGTTTTTTTTTTAAATTTTTGAACGTTTTTGAATAATTGCAGGTTTTGATCTTGGCTCACCGTACATGAATAATTAGAACAAAATTTGCATATCAATTTACTTTTATTTGGTTAAATGGCTTTCTCGAAACTTGTTTAATTTTATTTTCGAACGTTTTTATTAGTAATAAATATGCTCAACTTACCAATTAACTTACGTAACGAACTTCTATATTCATATATCTTTAATACGTATGTTAGGGGGTTCGTCCCTTGGTCAATACCTTGCTCTTTATCCTAAAGTTCGAATTTTGTTCCAATTCTTTAAAAATGACCGCTTAATCAAAAAGGCCGTTAACTAGAATAAATAGCTCTTATGAAAGTACTAAAAAAATCTTTTTTGAGCGTGGTATTGACCAGGGGGTGAACCCAATCATATATGTAATATTTTCTGTTCGTTTAAAGTTTTGATGTTGCTGCTGTTGCAACTGAAAAACTTGTTTTTTTTATATTTAATTTCTGATCTTTTTTTTAAATAATGCTGGGAAATCCGGCATCCCCTTCACAGCAATTTCCCTTCTCCCATGAAAACTTCCTTCATGGAAAGATCCTCCCACATAATCCCCGACCAACCCTCTCCCCCACTACCAGAAAAAATCTCCCCTGAAAACGTCTGTATACTTCCCAATAACCAATACTATATGTTAACATTGGGTAAAGTACATAACTTTCAGCACTCCCCCCGGAAACCCCGGGGTATTAAGTCATCCTAAAAGACATACTTACAAAAATTTCGAACATGCTGAACAAAATGGCTATCTCAAAATTTTGATCGGGTGACTTTGGTAAAAAAATGAGCGCGGGAGGAGGCCTAGTTGCCCTCCATTTTTTTGGTCACTTAAAAAGGGCACTAGAACTTTTAATTACCATTCCAGTGAGCCCTCTCACGATATTCTAGGACCACTAGGTCGATACGATCACCCCTGGTGTGTGATTTTCATTAAGGTTCTATAGCTTTTAGGGGGTCTTCCCCCTTTTTTTCTAAAATCAGCCAAATTTTTCTCAGGCGCGTAACTTTTGATAGGTAAAACTAAGCTTGACGAAACTTTTTAAAATCAGAATTAAAATTTGATTCGTTTGATGTATCTATTTGTATCAAAATACCGTTTTCTAGAGTTTCGGTTACCATTGAGCCGGGCCGCTCCTTACTTACAATTCGTTACCACGAATTGTTTGATTAAGAAATCAGCGTCAGCTGACAGTATGCCTGGTGATGCATCAAGGGGGGGCAAGGGGTGACGCCCCCAACCCCACTCCCCCCCCCCAAAAAAAAAATCCTAAATCCACCCCTGAGTGTACCACCAGAGAAAAATCCCAACACGTCGAACATTTTACCTATAAATCAGGTATTTGGCTGCCGATGAGGAAACCAGCGCAGTGTAGCGGTGTGCTAAAAGAGGTAGAAATTATGAAGACTTGTCAATATACAAACTTTACAGCACAGATTTTTTTAAATAATACAAGTGATTATATGTAGCCATTTCAGAGTCAACGCTATAGCGTTGCCTATAATAAAGGCCATAAAATGTTTTATTTCTTTTTTTTCAGAGGCACTTCATATAGAAGAGGTGGTCGTAAAAACTTTAGAGAGCTATTTAATTGAAAATTGGAAGCTCTAGTGGCCTTTTTAACAGTCAAACGTGATCGGAGGGCAGTTTGCGCTCCCCCGCCTTTTTCCCCAAATGCTTCCGATAAAAAATTTTGAAATAGCCATTTTGTTACAAATCGCTCTAAGATCAAATAGCGAAAATGCAGGGACCAGCGCAACCCCTAGAGCCCGGGGGAGGTGTTGTAAGTTTTGCCCCGGAAGCATACAAAGTTCTTACAGAAGGTTATTAAAATAATTAAAAAATTACGTAAGCCCAATCCCCCCCTTACTACAAAAATCCTGTTAACGATTGTCTATTCCAAAAAATAAGGGAGCTGACCCCAGGTCTTTCCTCCATGGCCCAACCCCATCCCCCAAAAATAACTTACTAACTTATTATAATTATAACTTATAATAAAAGTTTATTCTAAAATTTGTGGGAGCTGGCCCCTGGCCCTCCATGGCCCGAGCCCCCTTCACAGAAAAATATATAATTGATGATATCTCATTCCAAAACATATACGAGCTGACCCCTGGTTCCCTATGACCCCCCCCCCACCCAAAAAAAGAAAAAGATTAAGGATGTTTTATTCCAAAACTTATGGGAGCTGACCCCTCCATAACCAGACCCATCCCCCTTACTTCCCCCGAAAAAACTATTAACAAAATTTCATTTTGTGAGTTGTGAGAAAGTCAAACTTTAGCGTAAAGACAAAATTTCATACCAAAACTTGTGAGATATGAAACCTGGCCGCCCATGACCTGACTCTCTTCGCCCAAATAAACAATTAACGATATTTTATTCCAAAACTTATGGCAGCTGAACTTTAGCGTAAAGACAAAATTTCATACCAAAACTTGTGAGATCTGAAACCTGGCCGCCCATGACCTGACTCTCTTCGCCCAAATAAACAATTAACGATTGACCGTCCCGTTCAAAATAAAATAATAACAAGACTTTTTTTCAAACCTATAGTAGCTGATCCTTGGCTCTGTATGTATTAAATAAAAAACTGAAAGTAGGGAGCGACATTTAAACTTAAAACGAACAGAAATTATTCCGTATATAAAAGGGACTGTCCCCTCCTCAACGCTTCGCTCTTTACGCTAAAGTTTTTTATTGTTTAAAAAAAATAGAGTTGTGAGAAAGTCAAACTTTAGCGTAAAGACAAAATTTCATACCAAAACTTGTGAGATCTGAAACCTGGCCGCCCATGACCTGACTCTCTTCGCCCAAATAAACAATTAACGATATTTTATTCCAAAACTTATGGCAGCTGACCCCATAGCCCTCCATTAACCGAACCCCCCCCCCCAAAAAAAAAGTATTAACAATGTTTTATCCCACAACCTATTGGAACTCACCCCTGACCCTCTATGGCCCTCCTCCCAAATGATATTGAAGATATTTTATTCTAAAACTAATAGGAGCTGACACCTTGCTTTCCATGACCTCCCCCCCCCCCCGAAAAAAATAAAAATATACATTACGATATTTTTTTCCGACTTATGGGAACTCACTCTGGCCTTTCATGGCCAACCCCCCCCCCCCCTGCCCACAGAAAAAAATAAAAACATTTTATTCTAGAACACATTGGAGCTGACCCCTTGGCCCTCGAAGGCTGATACAACCTCTTTCTCAAGATAATTGTTAAAATACTTGCTTCCAAAACTTACGGGAGCTGACCCCTGGCCCTCTAAGGCCTGATCCAACGCCTCTCCATTTTTTAACGATATTTTATTTCAAGACTTACGGAGGCTGACCCCTTTCCCTCCATCTTCCAATCCACCCCGGATCCACCCCGACCCCCCTATCCGATCTTCCCCCCCCCCAAAAAAAACAACAATGTTTTAAATCCAAAACTTATGGGAGCCAACTCCTGACTCTTCATGCCCCCCCCCGTAGTTTTTTTTCAAAGGTTATGGGAGTTAACCTCCGATGTTAAGGCCCGACATTGATATTTTATTCCAAAACTTATGGAGGCAGACCCGCGGCACTCTATTATCTGACCGTCCCGTTCAAAATAAAATAATAACAAGACTTTTTTTCAAACCTATAGTAGCTGATCCTTGGCTCTGTATGTATTAAATAAAAAAAAACAAGTTTTTTTTAACTGAAAGTAGGGAGCGACATTTAAACTTAAAACGAACAGAAATTATTCCGTATATAAAAGGGACTGTCCCCTCCTCAACGCTTCGCTCTTTACGCTAAAGTTTTTTATTGTTTAAAAAAAATAGAGTTGTGAGAAAGTCAAACTTTAGCGGAAAGAGCAAGGCGTTGAGGAGGGGTCCGCCCTTTTCATATACGAAGTAATTTCTGTTCGTATTAAGTTTAAATGTCACTCTTTACTTTCCGTTAAACACACCTGTTTTTTTTATTTAATTTCTGAACGTTATTGAATTAATGCAGGTTTTGATCTTGGCTCACAGTACATGAATAATTAAAACAAAATTTTCATATTAATTTACTTTTATTTGGTTAAATGGCTTTGTCGAAACTTGTTTCATTTTATTTACGAACGTTTTATTAGTAATAAATATACGTAACTTACGAATTAACTTACGTAACGAACTTCTATATTCATATATTTTTAATACGTATATTAGGGGGTTCGCCCCCTAGTCAATACCTTGCTCTTTAAGCGAAAGTTTGAATTTTGTTCCAATTCTTTCAAAATGACCTCTTAATCACAAAGGCCGTTAATTAGAATAATAGCTCTTATGAAAGTACTAAAAAATCTCTGGCTTAAAGAGCGAGGTATTGACTAGGGGGTGAACCCAACCATAAATGTAATATTTTCTGTTCGTTTAAAGTTTTGATGTTGCTGCTGTTGCAGTTAAAAACTAGTTTTTCTTATATTTAATTTCTGATCTTTTTTTAAATAATGCTGGGAAGTCCGGCGTCCCCTTCATAGCAATGTCCCTTCCCCCATGAAAACTTCCTTCATTGAAATATCCTCCCATATAACCCCCGACCCCCCCCCCCCACTACCCGGAAAAATCTCCCCTGAAAACGTCTGTACTGTATACTTCCCAATAACCAATACTATATGTTAACATTGGGTAAAGTTCATAACTTTCAGCCCTCCTCCCGGGAACTTAGGGGGATTAAGTCATCCTAAAAGACATACTTATAATATTTTCGAACATGCTGAAAAAAATGGCTATCTCAAAATTTTGATCAGGTGACTTTGGGAAAAAAATGAGCGTGGGAGGAGGCCTAGTTGCCCTCAATTTTTTGGTCACTTAAAAAGGGCACTAGAACTTTTAATTTCTATTCCAATGAGCCCTCCCACGATATTCTAGGACCACTGGGTCGATACGATCACCCTTGGGGGAAAAAAACAAATAAAGACGCACCCGTGATCTTTCTTCTGGCAAAAAATACAAAATTCCTCATTTTTGTAGATAGGAGCTTGAAACCTCTACAGTAGGGTTCTCTGATACGCGGAATATGATGGTGTGATTTTCATTATGGTTCTATAACTTTTAGGGGGTGTTTCCCCCTTTTTTCGAAAATCAGCCAAATTTTCTCAGGTGCGTAACTTTTGATAGGTATGATTAAACTCGATGAAACTTATATATTTGAAATCAGAATTAAAATCTGATTCTTTTGATGTATCTATTGGTATCGAAATTCCGTTTTTTAGACTTTCGGTTACTATTGAGCCGGGTCGCTCCATACTTACAGTTCGTTACCACGAACTGTTTGACAGGTACAACAACTGCTATACTGCTATCACTATACCTACATGTGTCTTGAATAGTCTTGGAAAGAACTAATAAAATTAAACTAATATTTGATATATAATAATATGAATTGCTAAACGTTCACCAGTTTAAGATTTTTTATTCTCTCACACAACGGTCATACTTAAAATAAGGATAAAATGCTTACTTTGCACTAAATGTTAAATTAGTTTCTACGATATAAAGATAAATCCAATAATGGTCAACCCACACGAACCTCTCCCTTCTAAGCCACAAATGAAATGCTCTACAGAATCATAGTTATGAAAATCTCCGTTATACATATCGAATCTCCTTTTCTCGTCTCATTCAATCACTAAATTATCCCATTTTGGCCACATTTAACCAGCAGGATTGTTTTATCAGGGGTGCGTTCGAAAAGAATAACGGTTTAAAAAGATTATCACGGATTACTATCACGTATTTTTTTAATGTTTAAATACTATCTATTATCTACTATTAAATACGAGCTCGTACTATAATACTATCACGCACTTTTTGAATTTTTAAATATCTGAATATATAAACAAAAACTATTTTGGAATAGGATGTTTAGAAAAACTTAAACTTTGGCAGTAAAAAAGCGAACAGAGATTAGTTAATGAATTGAAGAAAAAACGAGGAATTTTTTACGATTATTAAAAACTACTCTGATGGAAAAATCAAAGTTATATCACGAAAAGGCTTAAATAATGAAATTTACTCTGGTAACTCACATTTAAATGGACAACTTCGCAGTTGCTGCTAAATAAACGACGGTCCCACTGAATTCTTGAGAGCCGGGAAACTGATTTCATAACCTCGCGGTCAACTCCGCACCCGGCATACCAGTGCAACATTTTGAATACTGGATTAGCACATTCTGATTCCTCAAGTATTGTCCTGAATGTCCAGTGCTTCATCAGTTGATTCAGATTTTCATCTCCACTTTTTTGGTTTGATAGATTGTAAATGATTCTTTTAGCTTCGTTTTTAAATAATGGTGTCAGCATCCTGATTTGTAAAAGAAAAGAATTAATCCTTTAAATGGCGCAATCACTGAAGAGAATAATACATTGATTAAAACTAAAAGCCCCCTATGGGCCAAGGTTAGTTCAAAACATGATAGTTAAATAATGTATCTCAAGACACCACAATCTAAGACGAATACTATTGTTGTTTTTCCTTAAAAAGGTTAAACTAAGCTTATCTC